>NW_017672943.1:7611-155111 GCF_001879085.1 Nicotiana attenuata
TCAACCTTTTCATCGACGACCCAGTGACCTCGAGCAAACCCTGGTTGTCCCAAGCCTTCATGATCATCTTCCAGCCAACCTGAGTCGTATGGCGAACAACCGGCGTGGTATCTATCCGGCTCAATAGAGTCTCTTTCCAGTATGATTTTGCAGTGCCATATATGCTGAGCTTGGCACTTATGAGGGCTATCGTCATCCTGAAAATCGGCCCTGAAATGACCCATTTTGTCGACCCTTGGTATAACCTGCTTCCTTCCTGCCTGTCTCATGACTCAGAGAGGGACATAAGGATAAGTTCCTCTCAGGCCGATGAGAATAAGAAACGGTGCATCCCGAGATCGGACAGTGAACTCTTCAGTAGGGAACTATTCGAACATCCACTGCACTTGGTCTTCTTTCAGATTTTCAAACAACTCTACCCATCCTTTAGCGTCTTTTGGTTGAGCGAACATGTTAGGCATATAGTTCATTCGCCTTGGCTGATGGAAGGAGATATGATCATCCCAGTCCCTACGTAGGATCTCTTGCTGATATTCACCCCTTTGGAGGTGCTCCATGAGCCAGAGTTGGAGTAGTAAGTTACAGCCCTCAAAGTTATTAGCCCCTTGCTGACATTTTTCTAGGGCTCGGTATATCTCTGCGACAATCATTGGTACTATGCTGAAAGGCTACCCGCCAATCCCTTCCATTAGAGTCTTGGTAACCATGGCCAGTCTGGTATGGATCCTAGCCTTCTTCATGGGAAATACTATCATCCCCAAAAATCAGAATATGAAGATGAAGACTCTTTTGTGGATATGCCCCAATGAGGTGAGGGAAAATTCATCTGGGTAGGTGCGGTAGGACTTGCTATGGCCGTACCTCTCGTATTGATATTCGAAAGGAATGTAAGAGTCCTTCAAACAAGTCAAGTCTGGGTTTTTCTTCAGTCCCATCATCTTGAGGAAACCCCTACCCTTGCGATTTTCTGGCATAAGCAAACCCGGAGTCTCCCAAGGAATACCAGCTAACCCTCCTATTTCTTCGAGCAAAGGGGTCATTTCAAGGTCCCCGAAGCGAAACACTAATCTATCACTGTCCCAGAATAAGATTGCAGCCTCTATGATTTTGTTGTCGGGCTGGATTTCCAAAAGGGAAGGCAAATTTCCCAAGTATTTGCGGACGAGAGCCTGATCGCTGGAGTGAAGGTCTTCCTACCAGCTCAGCAGCCTTGGGTGAATGTTGGTTACCATGCCGAATTTGGGGACTTCGTGCCTCATTTCTGGAAAACAAAGTGTTAGGCCCTTACCCCGCTGGACTCGACTATTTAAACGAATAATTAGCATAAACGACATTTAGTTCTCCAAATAAATGCACAGAATATGGTGGCATCCGTTTGGGTTCCAAGGAAACCCAGTGGACTTTGGACAAGGCTATCTTAAAGAGTCGTTATGTGGATAACATAACCGACTCGACTAGGTTTGACAGTGATGCATGCACAGTTAAAACAGAGTAAGGTTTCTATGGGATATTAGACCGGTACCCTTGAGCGGACAACTCAAGAGGGAAAGGCACGGAACCGTCGACTGCACCGCTGATCGACTGGTTTTACCGCAAATACGCCTTTACCAAATTTAGGGGGTGATATATTGGAAGGGCGCAACCACCCATTATAAGCGTTGCTGTGGTATTTGTTTGGCACGAGTGGAATATGATGTTGAAGATACAATTACAAGAATGGAACAAATTGTCACGTATTTGCACGTTCATAAAATAATAATTACAATAATTACTCATGATTACAACAGTATTGAAGGAAAGCGGTAAAAGCAAGAAAAGAAAACAAAAGTCAAGTCAGTTTAGAAGAGAAATAAAGACATTAAATAAAAGCAATAAAGAAGCAATAAAGTCACAAATAACATGTAATGGTAAAATCCTAAAAGAAATTCCCCAGCGGAGTCGCCATGCTGTCGACGCCCCCTTTTTCCTCTTTTAAAGGCGAAATCGGGTATACGATATTTGGGAGGACAACTCTTTTCCCTTTTGGGATTTGGGTTCTGTTTTGGAATTTGAAGAGTCACCAACTAATGATTAAGTGCATTAGGACACAAAAAAAAGGTTTTTTGAGTTTGAAAAACAGAGTTTAGGTAAGGGCTAGAAATTATCTCGAGGGGAAGGTGTTAGGCACCCCTCAAGATCCACTAGTGTGGTTCCCGTCCATGCTACAATTGTGACTTTAAAGCAAGTAAGCATACAAGACAAATTTCACATAAGGACCTCGAGTAGATATGTATAATGGTTACTAAGCATGCTAAAATTTTGAATAGGGTGATTTCCTAGTTATTTGAAAGGATGTCTAAGTGCAAAAAAAGGGACCAAATAATGAATATAAACAATCAGATACAGAAGTGGGTGAGCAGAAAATTTTATTTAGAAGAAGAGGACAGTGCAAAAATTAATGGGGAAATTATAATGACGGAAACAAAATGCAGAATTTTAAAGAACTGAAAATTGTCAATCTAAAATAATTACATAAAGGAAGGGGGGTCCTAGGTTTGTAAAATACATGGATCATCCACACAACACTGGTAGTCAATCGTACACATGGTGTTATCGCGTGATCATCATCTCCATGTCTACCCTTCCCACCCCGTTGAGGTATTGAAGCGCGGAATGGTATCGTTACTTATTGGATGCTATTACCCGTCCCGATCCTATCAGTTCCGGAGGCATTGGAATCACTAGTCCTAAAAGGAAGGGAATTGGGGCTTTTCAGAAGTTCAAGAAAGGATAAAAAATCTAGGCGACAATTAAAACATATAGTCAAATAGGGGGAGACAAACAGCAATTAGGGCTCAGACAGGCCTCCTCACTTAAATGCAAATACATAGCATGACTTCAGATACTGGTTAGGTCTTTAATTAAATTACGGCGTAGGATAGGCTGATTCATCACATATTTCTCAGATGAGGAGTCCGAATTAGTCTTGACTAGATGTAGTTATCAGAACTGATACAGTTAATCAATTACCTACTGGCTTGCCTAGGTGAGATCTGTGATCAGGATATCTAACAATGCAGAAGGTGTACTGATTTTAAGGAGGATTATTGATTTTAGAAACAAACAAAAGTTCTGCAGATGTTAAAATGACTTTACCACTGATTCTAGACTTACTAGCGAGATGGACGATTCAGATTCGGTTGGTTTGCTCCTATAGGCATGATCTCTAAGTGTCATTAGTTTTGAAACAGTTATATAAATGCAAGAGTCCTATAGACATGATGTCTAGAATGAGTTGGTTATTATTAAGCCTAAGATTGTTTGCCTAATGATGTGTATATGCAGAAAAACTTAAGGCATGATTTTATATGCAGAACCTATTGGCATGATCTCTAAAATGCGAAAATGCAGAAGTGCAGAAGCGTAGAAAAACTTATAGGCATGTTTTCTAAATGCAGAAGTGCAGAAATTGTGAATGACCTATAGGCAGGTTTTCTACATGCAGAAATGCAGAAATTATAGAAGATCCTATAGGCATGCTTTCTAAGCGCAAAAAATGCAGAATTATAAAAGATCCTATAGGCATGCTTTCTACCCTTTACATGCATTCATTCCCCCATCCCTTTTCACTATCCATCCCCAATAGTTATTACAAAGTTATTACAGACCGAATGGATCAAAAAGAAAGTAAAAAAAAATTACAGCAGCGGTTACAGCTACATCTAATCAACCTAATTCAGACTCAAAGTCCAACAATATGAGATAAACCAACTTCCAGGATCAGATTTCCAAAAGATTTTCTCATATTTGGAGTGTGTCAAAGTTCCCAAGAGTGTCAAAGGGACTCCGGGCAGTGCTTACACCCCAAAAATATTTCAGAATCAAGAGCATAGCGCAGTGTGGAGATGCCAGCCCTCAGATGTCTAATTTCAGAGGGAACTCAGGGTCCCAAAGCAAGGCTCATAAGAGAGGGGCAGAACTTAGAATCTAAGAGTAAGTGTAAGTGCATAGGGGGAAGGGAATCAGGGAGAGACACGGCAGGCGGGTGGTCATGCCCAGCAATTGGGATGCTGGCACACCCCTGACCAGCCTGCTAGCCAAACATTGAGAGTTAGGATCCATTGTGGATCAAGTCATGGCCTGGGCAGTAATTAGGATACTGTCAGGCCAAGACCTTAACTCAGCACATAGAAGGGAATAGGGATAGGGATCCATGACAGAAACAGAAGCAAAGAAAAGAGATATGAAGCACAAATTACAGCATGTAAGCAATAAAGTAAACAAGAAGCCTGAAGCTGTAAAGTAAACACATAGGGGGTGAAGCAGAATATTTAAACAAAGGACATACCAGTTTCAAAGAAATAAAGTAAGCAAAAGTAGCCTTGAAAAAGCCGAATTGCAAACAGCAGTTCCAAAAGATCTCAAGTAAAGCAGGATTAGAAAAACAGTATTGCTCGAAAAGTGAGTTCCGTGTGTGAGTGGTGTATTTTCGTGTGTTTCTGATTATGAGAGAATACCCTGATGATAGAAAGAGGGAGGACTAGGTCCTTATATAGTTTTTTGAAAACAAGTAAGGCAGGCAAAGAGTGCACAAACATAGAAACCAATCAATTAGTATCAATTAAGACAACTAGACTCCTTTAATTAGGGGGTCTAGGTCAAACGGCTAATTGAGATGAAATAAGGAGAAAAAATCAGTTTACTAAGGCTCGATTAAGGTAAGGAAACCATGTAGTGCACAAATAGGGTCAAATACATAGTTGGTAATTAAGGAAAGATGGAATAGTAGTGTTCTTTATAAAGTAAAAATAAGGTATCAGTTTGAAAATCAATCAAAAGGGTCCCGGATCCAATTGTAATCACAGAGAACCTTAAGTGATTAAGGAAAGAGTCATATAGATATGGAAATAATTCAAACGTTGGTACAGAATCACAGAAGAAATACACAAGACCAAGTATTTTAAGGAAAACATCACAAGCCTAGGATTTTTACACAAAAGGATCAAAATAAACAGCCAGTAGGGTAAAAGGGATTCAATCAAAATAAATCAGTGATGAATCATTAGCATGATTAAAGGGATTTCAAAATCAATTCTTGGTGAAATCTTTTGAAAGGGAAGTTTTCCTCATATATAAAGCATACAGTTTAAGCAAAAGAAGAGTCTAACAATGAAAGTTTCAGAACCACAGGCAAGTAGGATTTGAGTTCGATTACAGGCTCACCGTGAGTCTGGAAACCTAGGGTTCCAAAGTGAAACCCTAGTGCCATCTACCCAAAGAGAAACCCCCAAATTTTAGGGTTTCAAATAGAATTAGAGGTGAGAAATCATTGAAAGAGGCAAACATACGCGATAGCAAACACATTGATTCAAAGGCATGCTTGAGAAAATCTTGGAATTCAAAACAGATCTCAGAAGTTTAAACAAAGCAGGTAAGAGCAATACTTAGCAGGAATACCAACAAAACTCAGTGAAGTGAAACAAAATCAAAGAGCACGAACACATGGCAAAGAGTAAAGGACAAACAACCTAGTTAACATGTGAACAAGGAACATCAAAAAGATCTTGCAAAAATCGAAATAAGAAAACAAACTTGAGCATAATAAGAAATAAACAAGCAAGTATAAACACGCATAAGAGAGAGCAAAAGAGTCAGAAAACATTTTAAAGAAACTTTTCCCAGAAACCCTAAAAATTGGATTTGAACGGTTTTGAGAAAGAAAATTTGGGGAAAACCCTTAAAACGTCAAGCAAGGACCAAGCATGTCACAGTTCTAAAAGAAATGAACGAGTATAGAACCTTAGAAGGCTTAAAAATGGCAGAGAAAACCCTAGAATGAGAAGGTCTTGAGGAAAGTCGGATTCTGAGTCGAAGAGACTCATATTGCCTTGAACATGCCGGAAAATGGCCGTAGAGGCCATAGATCTTGCAGATCTGAGACAGATCTAAAGGAAACCGTGGAAGTCAGGCCTCCAAGCTTCGAGTAACTCAAGCTGAGGGTGAGGGAGAGGGAGCACAGGCCATCCATGGCCAGGGGTGCCATGGATTCCGGTGGAGGTGAGACGGAGATCGATGGAATAGGGTTAGGGTTTCGGAGGGTTAGAGAGGTTTTTTGGGAGATGAAGGGAGTTTAGAGGCGGCGTCTTTGTGCAAATGAATTAGGGTTAGAGGGTTTAGGGGATTAAAAAAGGAAAGAACGAGTTACAACCGTTGATCAAACGATCAACGGCCAGGATTTAAAGAGAACCGGACGGGTTTAAGAAATAGGGCTAAGGGGTCGGGTCAAAAACAAAATTGGATCGTTTAATATTGGGGTGGAATTGGGGTCAATTGAGGCTACAATTGCAATTGGAAATGGCTAGGTATTAAATAACCAATTTCTCCCCTTTTAATTTTTATAAAATAATTAAACTGATTTTAAAACAAATTAGAAACACTGAACTAATTAATAATATATAATCATTAATGTAAAAATACTGGGAATGATTTTGTAATTGTAAAATGCTATTAATTGTAAAATAGGCTATAATTGCAATTATACGCAATTTAGCTTTAAAAATGCCAATTAAATTTATATAAAAATATGCAAAAAATTACCTTAATTATACTTTGGTGTAAATATGAGAATATAAATAAATTATTCCCAAAATGATAATCCTGGGAGCAATTATTGGATTTTATACCGCTAGAAATAGACAATAAATTGATTTTAAAAATCTTAAAAATTAGGGAAAAATATCAAAACTCTTGAGCATGCTTATATATGCATACACATGCTATTTTGAAAGTATTTTTGAGTATGAAAATACATAGGGTAAAATTGGGTATCAACACCGGTCTAGAATGGCTACCGGATCCTCCTCATCAGACAAGTCCTTGTCCAACTGGACAGTGCTGAAATCTAACACGTGGGATGGATCGCCGTGATACTTCCGAAGCATGGACACACGAAACACTGGATGCACGGCTGATAAGATCGGAGGCAATGCAAGTCTATAAGCCACCTCTCCCACTCGATCAAGAATCTCAAACGGACCAATGGACCTAGGGCTAAGCTTGCCCTTATTCCCAAATCTCATCACGCCCTTCATCGGCGACACTCGAAGCAATACCCGCTCAACGACCATGAAAGCCAATCTCAAACCTTGCGGTCGGCATAACTCTTTTGCCTGGACTGAGCTATACGAAGCCTATCCTGAATGATCCTGACCTTGTCCAAGGCATCCTGGACCAAATCCGTACCCAACAACCGAGCCTCTCCCTGCTCAAACCATCCAACCGCCGACCGACACCACCTACCATACAAGGCCTCATAAGGAGCCATCTGGATACTCGACTAGTAGTTGTTGTTGTAGGCAAACTCTGCTAAAGGCAAAAACTGATCCCACGAGCCTCCAAAGTTAATGACACAAGCTCGGAGCATATCCTCTAAAATCTGAATAGTCCGCTCGGACTGCCCGTCCGTCTGGGGATGAAATGCTGTGCTCAACTCAACCCGTATGCCCAACTCTCGCTGAACTGCTCTCCAGAAATGCGAGGTAAACTGCGTACCTCGGTCCGATATGATAGACACGGGCACACCATGAAGGCGAACAATCTCCCGAATATAGATCTCAGCTAACCTCTCAAAAGAATAGGAGACTGTCACAGGAATGAAATGCGCTGACTTGGTCAGCCTATTAACAATGACCCATACTGCGTCGAACTTCTTCCGAGTCTGCGGGAGCCCAACAACGAAATCCATAGTGATCCGCTCCCACTTCCACTCGGGAAGCTCAATCCTCTGAAATGAACCACCGGGCCTTTGATGCTCGTACTTAACCTGCTGACAATTCAAACACCGAGCCACATATGCAACGATATCCTTCTTCATTCTCCGCCACCAATAATGCTTTCGCAAATCCTGGTACATCTTCGCGACACCCGGATGAATAGAGTACCGGGAGCTATGGGCCTCCTCTAAAATCAACTCCCGAAGCCCATCCACATTAGGCATACAAACTCGACCCTGCAATCTCAAAACTCCATCATCACCTAGGGTAACCTGCTTGGCACCTCCGTGCTGCACCGTTTCTCTAAGGACACACAAATGGGGATCATCATACTGCCAATCTCGGATACGCTCCAATAATGAAGAACGAGCGACTGTGCAAGCTAACACACGGCTGGGCTCAGAAACATCCAATCTCACGAACTGATTGGCCAAAGCCTGAACATCCAAAGCAAGCGGTCTCTCACCGATCGGAATATAAGCAAGACTGCCCATACTGGCTAACTTCCTACTCAAAGCATCGGCCACCACATTGGCCTTTCCCGGATGATATAAGATGGTGATATCATAGTCTTTCAACAACTCCAACCACCTCCCTGCCTTAAATTCAACTCCTTTTGCTTGAACAAATACTAAAGACTCTTGTGATCCGTGAAAACCTCACATACCACGCCATACAGATAATGTCTCCAAATCTTCAATGCGTGAACAATGGGTGCCTACTCCAAATCATGAACTGGATAGTTCTTCTCATGAATCTTCAACTGCCGCGAAGCATAGGCAATGACCTTGCCATCCTGCATCAACAATGCACCAAGTCCAATACGAGATGCATCACAATAAGCTGTATAAGGCCCTGAACCGGTGGGCAAAACCAACACCGGTGACGTAGTCAGAGCTGTCTTGAGCTTCTGAAAGCTCGCCTCACACTCGTTCGACCATCTGAACTGGGAACCCTTCTGGGTCAACCTGGTCATCGGGGCTGGGATAGATGAGAACCCCTCCACGAACCGTCGATAGTAGCCTGCCAATCCCAAGAAACTCCGAATCTTTGTAGCTGATGCTGGTCTAGGCCAGTTCTCGACTGCCTCAATCTTCTTCGGATCAACCTGAATACCCTCTGCTGATACAACATGACCCAGGAATGCCACTGAACTCAACCAGAACTCACACTTCGAGAACTTAGCATATAACTGACTATCCCTCAGAGTCTGAAGAACCACTCTGAGATGCTGCTCGTGCTCCTCCTGGCTGCGGGAATATATCAAAATATCATCAATGAAGACTATCACGAATGAGTCCAAATAAGTCCTGAACACTCGGTTCATCAAATCCATGAAGGTTGCCGGGGGCATTTGTCAACCCGAATGACATAACCAATAACTCATAATGCCCGTACCGAGTGCGGAAAGCTGTCTTAGGGACATCGGATGCCCTAATCCTCAACTAATGGTAGCCAGATCTCAAGTCAATCTTTGAAAATACCTTGGCACCCTGAAGCTGATCGAACAAATATCAATCCTCGGCAGCGGATACTTATTCCTGATTGTAACCTTGTTCAATTGCCGGTAATCAATACACATTCTCATTGACCCATCCTTTTTCTTAACAAACAACACCAGCGCACCCCAAGGCAAAACACTGGGTCTAATGAAACCCTTTTTAAGCAAGTTTTGCAACTGCTCCTTCAACTCTTTCAACTCAGGCGGGGCCATACGATACGGAGGGATAGAAATGGGCTGACTGCCCCGAGCCAAATCAATTCAAAAGTCAATATCCCTGTCGGGTGGCATACCCGGCAGGTCTTAAGGGAAAACCTCAGGAAACTCACGAACTACGGGCACAGAATCAATAGAAGGAACCTCAGCACTAGAATCACGAACATATGCCAAATAGGCCAAACACCCCTTCTCGACCATACGCCGAGCCTTCACATAAGAGATAACACTACGGGTAGAATGACCAGGAGTCCCTCTCCACTCTAAACGAGGCAAACCCGGTAAGGCTAAGGTCACAGTCTTGGCATGACAGTCCAAGATAGCGTGGTAAGGTGATAACCAGTGCATCCCCAATATAACATCAAAATCAACCATGCCCAGAAGCAACAAATCTACACGAGTCTCAAGACCCCCAATCACCGCAACATAAGAACGATGGACTCGATCTACCACAATAGAATCGCCCGCCGGGGTAGACACATAAATAGGGGCACTCAAAGAATCACTAGGCATGACCAGACACGGCGCAAAATAAAATCGAAGCTTCTCTACCACAAACCAGAACAATACCTGCACCTCCACCTCTAGCATCTCTACCTCCACCTCTAATACCTCTACCTCCACCTCTAGCTAACTGAGCGGGCTGGACGAGTCCCTCAATGAACCTCCTCACCCTCTCTCTCTCTCGGTGGGAAGTATGATAAGAGCATGACGAGCCAAGTCGATGAATCTGGTCTCATACTAGGTAACAGTCACAGAACCATGCTGGAGATGCTCAAACTGCCTCTGATAGGCCTCTCTCTAGTGATGGGGAGAAACTTCTCCAAAAATAGCTGAGTGAACTGTTCCCAAGTCAAAGCTGGTGATCCGGCTAGTCTAGCCAAGCAATAATCTCTCCACCAAGTCTTGGCGGATCCAGACAAGCGAAAAGTAGCAAATTTGACCCCGTTAGCCTCAACTATCCCCATGTTCCTGAGAACCTCATAACAGTTGTCTAGATAATCCTGGGGATCCTCAGTAGATGCACCGCTGAAAGTAGTGAAGAGCTTGGTGAAACCTATCCAACCTGCATAAAGCTTCAGAAGACGTAGCTGATCTATCACCGGTCTGTGCTGCTGTTCGGCTGAAGAAGCAGTACATGACCTCGCCTTTCGCGTAAGGACAAGAGTAGGGGTTTCAATTTAGCACTAAGAGAACAAAATCGCACGACAGGAAAGAATGAATGTGAAGTTTTTCCTAACTCTATAGCCTCTGGGGATAAATACAGACGTCTCCGTACCGATCCCTCAGACTCTACTAAGCTTGTCAGTGAACTGTGATACCTATGTAACCTAGAGCTCTGATACCAACTTGTCACGACTCGGATTTCCCACCCTCGGGAGTCGTGATGACGCCTACTAGTACGAGCTAGGCAAGCCAATTAATTTCACAATTTACCCTTTTTACTCATTTTATATTCAATAGAAATTTTTAATAATAATAATAACATATAAACAGAGGAATTTAACATAAGCGGAAGAAAGAAGCCATAAGATATCTGAACACGAATATCTAATACAACTGTTTGAACCTCGACTACCCAGAACTGGTGTCACAGTATAACAGACGGTCTAAGATTTACTACATACAAAGTCTGAGGAAAATATCAATACACTGTTTCTGAATATAAGGAAAATGAAGCAGGAAATAAGGATAGAGGAAACGCCAAGGCCTGCGAACGCCTGCATGTCTACCTTGGATCTCCGCGTGAATTGAAAATGGCCTCCAACCTACGGTCCGAAGTCTACAACACTGGGGTCTGCACAAAAGAGTGCAGAGTGTAGTATCAGCACAACCGACCCCATGTGCTGGTAAGTGCCTAGCCTAACCTCGGCAAAGTAGTGATGAGGCTAGGACCGGACTACCAAATAAACCTGTGCAGTTGTATAATATACAGCGGAAAGTAAAGCAGAGATAAGCAAATAAAGATGGGAGGGGAAAACATGCTTCGGGGAATAACAAGTAAAAACAGAATATTAAGAGAATTATTAAGGAATCAAAAACCACCCTCTAACAAGAATAAGGAAAAAAAAAACAAAGGCAGATTTCACTTTCTTTTCACATCTTGTTGCAGGCGTGCAACCCGATCCCATTTCCCGTATCTCGTGGCAGGCGTGTCACCCGCTCCCATTTTATTATATCTTGTGGTAGGCGTACCACCCGCTCCCATTTTATTATATCTTATGGTAGGCATACCACCCGCTCCCATTTTATTAAATCTCGTGGTAGGCGTACCACCCGCTCCCATTTCATTAAATCTTGTGGTAGGCGTACCACCCGCTCCCATTTTATTAAATCTTTGTGGTAGGCGTACCACCCGCTCCCATTTACAAGCCAACACAAAATCACAAGGAATCCCGGCAAGGGAATAAAAGCAATATAATAACTTCCCGGCAAGGGAACAACAATATCAAGACAAACATATAATATTTACAATTATAACGAGAGTCCCGACAAGGGATCAAAAGGTCTACACTATCCCGGCAAGGGATTCGACAGCATAAATAAATACGTCCCGACAAGGGAGAAACAGCTATAACCACACTTGTTCCAACATTCAACTGCCTCAGCTATAATCAAACTTGGTACAACCTCTAACTACCTCAACTATAACCAAACATGCTACAACACCTAACTACCTCAGCTATACCCAAACTTGTTACAACACCTAACTACCTCAGCTATAACCATAATCCTTATCAAACACAAAGAATCATCAACCTAAGTATCCGTAATATCAATTAAGAACACAATGCAAGGGAACCACAACTCAACAATAGCCCGGCAAGGGGGCAACATAATGATCTCTTCTCTTTCTCACTTTTATTTCACAACTCGAGCCACTGCTCTAGAGGTTCAATTATCACTTATACTTTCACAATTCGTTATACAACTGGAGCCAACACTCCTCAACGTTCATAGGCCACAATTCATTTCACAACTTTGCACAATAATTAGAAATTTTCACCAAGGCATGAATAATACAACGAAGTCATAAAAATCACAATATAAAACCCACGGTCATGTTCGACACCAACGTATAGATACTCGTCACCATGCCTATACGTCGTACTCAACAAGAAAACAAATAGCAAATAGGACACACTCCTAATCCCTCAAGCTAAGGTTAGACCAAACACTTACCTCGAACTTCCACGGCCAACTCAATCCTCAAACGCCGCCATTCCTTTCGAATTCGGCTCCAAATCAATTGTACCTAGACATAATCGACTTAATAACATCAATAAACGCCAAACAATCAAATTCCAATGCTTAATCATAACTTTCCAATCATTCTTTCCAAAAACCCAAAAATCGACCCCGGGCCTGCTTGGTCAAAACACGAGGTTCGAACCAAAATCCGATCCCCCATTCACCCACGAGCCCAAATATATAATTAGTTTTGAAATCTGACCCCAAGACGAGGTCAAATTCCCAAATAATCAAAAAAAATAAATCCTAACTCTACCCAAATTCCTAATTTCTACCTTTAATCCCATGTTTTAGGCCTAAAAATCTAGTGGGTGTTGATAAAAATGGAAGAAAACAAGTTAAAGATTACTTACCCAAGAGATTATGGTGAGGAAATGCTTCAAAAATTGCCTAGGAGCTTTGGAGAAGAAGAGGTTTGTGAAAATTTATGAAAATCCCGTAAGTGTTCTGTTTTTGAGACTTAAAAATAACTGGGCGAAATTACCCTTCGCGTTCGCGACAGGCTCATCGCGTTCGCGATGAGTCAGGCCTGAAGACCTTCGCGTTTGCGACATTGGGCTCGCGTTCGTGGAGCTTTAACCCCTCGAGCCCTCGCGTTCGCGGGCCAGTGGCCGCATTCGCGTAGAATATATGAGAACTCCCTCCCCAGGCCTATTGCCTTACGCGTTCGCGAGTACCTGGACGCGTTCGCGAAGGGTACTCCCCCCCTCATCCTCGCGTTCGAAAAGAAGAAAACTGGTACTTGAGATTTTTGCCTTACGCGTTCGCGAGTGGGACCACGCGAACGCGAAGAACAAATTCCCTGTGCACTGAACAGCAAAATCTGCAACATTTCTTAAGTTCAAAAACCTTCCGAAACACACCCGAGCCCTCGGGGCTCCTAACCAAACATACACACTAACTCAATGAAATCATACGAACTTATCCGTGCGATAAAATCGCCAAAATAACCTCAATAACAACGAATTAAACCTCAAAATCAAAGAATTTTTCTCAAACTTCATAAAACATCAACTTTTGCAATTTAGGTCCGAATCACGTCAAATGACATCCATTTTTCATCAAATTCTACAGCAACGTCTTAAATCATATATAAGACCTGTACCGGGCGCTGGAACCAAAATACGGGCCCGATACAATCATGTTCTAATCAAATTTCATTTTAAAATACTTTAAACAATTTCAGAAAATAATTTTCTTTAAAAATTTATTTCTCGGGCTTGGGACCTCGGAATTCGATTCCGGACATACGCCCAAGTCCCATATTTTCTTACTGACCCTCCGGGACCGTCAATTCACGGGTCCGGGTCCGTTTACCCAAAACATTTACCGAAGTCAAATTAATTCATTTATTAGCCAAATTTTATCATTTTTTTTACAGATTTTCATATTTAAGCTTTCCGGCTACGCGCCCGGACTGCGCACGCAAAACGAGGATACTCTAAATGAGGTTTTCAAGGCCTCGGAAATACAAAATTTAATACTCAATCGTTATGCAACCATTAAGAGGGGTTTTATGCGTATTAAAGAAGAGTTTGATTTAGGGATCTTGTCTCCCTGAATTGAACTATTAATAGAAGAATTTGTATCTATTGTTGGACACGAAAAACATCTGTACCCAAAAAGGCTACTAATTTATATTAACTACATTCTTCCTTTCCGTTCTGCATATTGCTCTTATTTTTGCTGCTGGAGAAGCTCATCTCACAGTCTGACTTGTATTTTCTTCAAGTTTATTTAATCAGTTTATTTTCGTTTTTAATTATTTTATATTCTTGGATCAAATTAATTAATATGTCTATAAACCACGTTACAAATTCAACTGTAATACCAATTGTATTCGCAAATTCATGCATACCACAATTAACTCATCTCTACAAAGCTACCGAGTCCTCCTTGGGGGACGTGCTCTTCAAAGTTTCCCCTATCCCTTTTACCGAATCCAAGCACACCACGAACGAAGGGTTCAACCCCCCTCCCCACGTGCAGATGAATTTAGGTCCAAATATAATGATTGGAACGATAAAGGTGATGTTTTTATTGCAGGATACGCTTTCTTTTACGCGAATTATTTGTGCTTGACCAAGAATCTTCCTATGGTGAAAAAAATATGAATCTTCCTACTTATGAAAAATCGTAACAAAGTAAAATTCTCCAAATATGGGTAACCAAAGTATTAGTTACTCCATCCGATCCAGTTTATGTGAAGCTATTTACTTTTTGGTCCGTTCCAAAAAGAATGACTCCTTTCTAAATCGAGAAAATCTCACTTTATACCCATTAATCCTAAACTATTTACCCTTTAATACCCAGACCCAAACTATTTACTACTCCTATCCATGGGGCCCAAACTATTTACCCGGTTTTTTCCTTGCCAACCATCTTTCTTTCTTCTATCGTCCAGTTTATGCATTAGAAAACTGCTCTTTTCTTGAAATTTTATGACCGATTTTGTTTTCAAGAATTCAAAATTTATTGAACATAAGCCTGTGACCATTAGGTGAATGGAAACCAAGCAATCCGGTTCACAGTTGTGACCATTAGAAGAATCCACACTGATCTTGGCAAATTCTTTAGAGCTTCAAACATCTCTCCAAAAAACAACAATTCTCCTTTTTTTTCTGATGAACCCAAGTACTCACTGTTGATGAAATCTTTATGTGGCAACCGTTTTTCATCCACAGTTATGTAGATTCGTTAGTTATTGTTCTTTGATGTGTAGATTGTACCTTTGATGCTGGTTTTTGGAGATTTATTGTACAAAAATTTAAATCCACCATTGAAGGACCTTGAAGCTTGAAACTCATAACTTGGTTTGTTTGAGTTTTTAATTATTTTGATCCGATCCTGTATGGGTTTGTTTGGAAAGTTGATTGTAGGTTGTAGCTAAAGTTTTAGTCAATTTGGTGGAGATTTTGTATTAGATTTTAGAAATTTGGGTTGAAATATAGTTGAACCAGAGAAGAAGACGAATTTGTGTTGTATACTCAAATAGTATACAAATATACCATTTAAGTATACAATCCATTCCAAGTATATACCCTATTAGTATAGCTATATACTATATTGGTATCATATGCTAGTTGTATTATTTTTTGGTTGTATTAGATGCATTTAATTGGTATAATATTTGATTTTCTTTTAATAATAGTAATATAGTACAATATCTTGAAATACCTTATTATATTAATATGTGGTACACTATTTTTTTTTTATTTTTCTCTTTATGCATGTGTGTTATGTAATAGTAGTATAGTCATATAGTTGCCGGGAATTAACTAGTAAAACTGTATACCATATTGGTATAGTTATATGCCATATTGGTATCATAGGGTAGTTGAACATTGTTTGGGTTGTTTTACCTGCATCTTAAGTGAATTCTATTATGAAATTATTTATATGAACATGAGTTGCAATGCTGGAATTTTTAGTGTGCCGATGGACATAAATTATGTGTATTATGTAATAGTTTTTATAGTTATAGGCAATTATTGGAACAACCCCATACAACTATATACCCTCTTAGTATACAAAATGAGCAAGTTGTTTTGCGAATATTTAGCTTGCAATACGAGCATGTAATTTTCTCATACTTTTATTGCGTCCTTTAATGTTTTGGTACAGTAGTATAATTGCAGATAGTTGTAGCAATATTCTAGAGAAATCACATGCTCTGTTGGTATACATATATACCATATTGGTATCACATGGTACTGGAAGTCTTTTTTGCTACTTATACTTTTGTTGCATTTTTTAATATTTTATTGTCATTTTTATTCTAACTAGTATATATGGAGATTTGGTTGCCGTAGATTATGTTTTCTTGCTCTATAACTGGTTGTATTACTGCTAATGGTAGAATGTGTACTGATATTTATAGGGAAGTAGATCAAGGTTTGCATGGCAATCACATGTTGATTCTTAGAATATGATTATGTAATTTATGGTGCTCAACAACAATCAATGTGATATTCAGTGAATTAGATCAAGTGACAACTAATATTATTTTAGTTTAATAATTGAATTTAATAAATGAGAAAGAAAAAAAACAAAAGGTATATTTTACTAGTTATATTAAAAAAAGGTGAACAAATATTTACTATATCAGTTATTTTTTCTTATTGTATAAAAAAAAATAGTGAAAACGGTAAATGAAATTACATTATGAAGAGAAAAAGAATAAAAAAAAGAAGTTAAATGAAATTAGAAAAGGAAAAAAGAAAAAAATTAGAAGAAAACGAGAAAAAAGAAAAGGAGAAAAGAAAAAAAAAGAAAAAAAAGAAGAAAAGAAGCATAGAAATAAAAAAAGAATTGGAGAATAAAGAAAAAATTCCCCAAACAAAACTATTATGGGTAGGAAATGTAATTAGTTTATGGGTAGAAAAACAAATGGGTAGACAAGGGTAAATAGTTTTGTTTTTGTGGGTAACTATGTCAAAACCCCTTCTAAATTTGGAAACAATTTAGCTTAAACTTACAATTCTACCCTTAATGAGAAGCTTTTATAACCACTTAAATACTCTGGGCCCCTTTCTAACTTGTTTAGGACCACAAATTCCAAAAGTGTTCATTTTTTCTTAAATTCCGTGCCTAGTCAAATAGGTTTACATAAATTGGAACGGAGGTAGTACATGTTTTACATTCATGACTAAGGTGATTGCCATCACACAAATAAATAGCAACTGCTATGAGATACTCCCTCCGGTTCACAATAAGTGATCAATCTGCTTTTTCATTTTGGTTCAAAATAAGTGTCCAGTTATGTAATCAAGAAAGAATTCAATTTGTTTTTACAAAATAACCCCTATGTACATATCCCTAAAAAGTTTTCTTACTTCTCACATTAAATGTTTAATTAAGGGTAGTTTAGTCATAGTAGGTATTTTTGTATAGAATTTAGTATTTTCTTAATGGGCGTGCTAAAAGCAAATTGATCACTTATTTTGAACCGGAGGGAGTAACAATCTGTTGCTAGCTGTATAATGGTCGTCCATCGGGGACAACCGATTCGATTTTGTCACATACTCAACGAATTTACTAATAAGTTCGCAGTTAACAATTCACGTTTTCTGCAATGCGATTTGGCATTAGTGTCAAGTGTCAACCTAGTAAAATAAAACAATGCACATATGTATATATTTTAGTGTGGTAACAACCACCATTATATTTATATTTACAATTTACTTTTTCTGTAGATTTTGAAACGAAGAGAGTATGGTGCTTCAGTCTATATCCACACGTGGAAGAAGAAAAATCATCTTTTTTTACAAGTCAAAGGGCGGTGGTGGGTAAGTGACAACTGGTAAGCTGACTAGTTTGACAATGTTGTCTCGCTAGTATCAAGGTTTGGGGTTGACGCATAACTTTTTAGTTTTTAATTGTTACTTTTAAAAATTCTCTCGCTAGTATCCGCTTTTACTAATACAATTAATTTGAATAAAAATTCATTCCCATAACTCGAGCCAAAATATTTAATTAAGGATAGAAAAATCTCAGTCATATATCTTACCACACCTTGGATAGGTTTGTCATATAAATTAGGAGCGTTTGCTACTAAGCTGAATGTAGAACATTTTGATTTTAATCAATGAAATTGACCAATTAATTAGTTACATAAAGAATAATCAACTTGAACAACTTTAAGAACCGAATCGTCTCAATATTAATATTTTTTCGACACACGTTAAATTGATGGGAAATAAAACGAATATCTTTCACATACCCACAGTTAAGTTTTATAAATTTTTGCATACTTTGGTTTCCAGACAAACATATCGATTTGATTAATGAAAACCAATACTTGTCTTTTAACTGTACTACTAAGAAGTTAAAGATGAATATTCCTTTCAACAGTTTGCGTGATTGACTTTCTATTTATGGGAAGTACACGTTTCCTGGAAAATTCGTGAAATTTTGTATTTAAAATGAAAATAATTTTCTTGGGTTTTCTCTAAAGTACGTATGTTCCTTTTATTATCCCTGTTTTTATTCAGCATTCATCTTGCTAGTAATACATTTTCAATGTTGACGACTTTGACTTTTATACCTTTATCCATAAATTAACAGCTAATGCTGCTAACACTTTTGCTGAAAATGTCAATATTTGATTCTGTCTAAACCTTAAGAATTATCGTCTTTTTCCGTACGATGTTAACATATTGAAAGAATACAAAACCTATTTTCCCAATTAAAGTTTATAAATAATTCCTAAACCATACTATTATGATCTTGTCTTTTAGACAACTCTGTCTAGTTAGCCTAGATACTGAAGCATAATCTGGGTTCGATACTTCAATTTTGTTTTGATAAGCAATAAAATTGAATAAAATACCGTTTGTGTATATGAAGAATTTTGACTAATTATTTGCTATGTACCATTATTATATCGTTAGTGTTTACCCTAAAATTCGAGTAACAATTAAACTTATATTGTGGTTTTAAGGTTATGTGATTTAATCCAATACCGATTGATAGACAAGGAATTAAATAGATAAATTAGAAAATAAATTAAATCAAACCAGTATGCTAGCCAAATTTCGACCTCGATTTGTGGTAGTCTCGAGGTGTGATAATAGGAATAGCAAATGATAAAGCAACTCTGGTGAACAGTAAGTGAAATAGCAAGAAAGTAATGAATGTATATATTCTTATTAGTGAACAATGATCTTACAAATGAATGTGATCCCTCTTTATATAATAGGGGAATCCTAAATAAGGTACACTTCTAATTATAATAGGGAATCATATTAACATCTAATTAACCACTGCAGATCGATCCGTTCCAGGATTCACGCCACGATTCTCGATCATCTGCGGATATCTCGCCTTTCCCGTTATCTAGCTACGCCGATGTTACTCGAAGTCTGCCTCTCTCCGGTCTGCAATCGAGGTCAACCTCAGCATCCTAGCTCTTCAACATGACATTCCTATCTCGACCAAAGAATGAAATCGGGTAGCCCCGATTTCCACTGTATACAGATAGTCCCCTCGTTTCTTAGAGTAAAGCGGTAAGAAACGACTTGAGCATCGATTTTCTAGAGACCCTGATAATGATGTTATCCCAGTGACGTAAGCGATCAAAGTGACCGAAACTCCCGTCGGTACAGTTCCCCAAACCATTAATGCTTGCCAGTGACGGTCGGCCACTAGTGCCACCAAACCGTCGTCGTGAATCTATAGATACAGGTTCTTCATTTGATTCAAAACTTTACTTCCACCTTTACCAAGTTTTCTAAGTATTTTCCTTTCTCCATCTCTTCTCTTTTACCGCCCGTTGAGTCAATTTCGTTAGTACCAAAACACCAAATTTCACCTCTTTTCGCTTCCTTCTATCTGCATCAATAGCGAAAACCTCCAAGACCGTCCCACAAAAAGAGAAGGCTTCTTCCTCTTCTTTCTCGGTCGGCTGGTGATAAAATGCCAGTGGAACCGCTCCCTCATGAGTACGTTCCCGGCCTTTGTGTTTTAAAAACCGACTTCAAAGTTGAGAACCCTCCGTCGGTCCCTGGCCGATGTGAACACGTGTCGAGATATATCTGCTCGATAACGGCGAAATATCTGGAGGCTGTGAAGAAAGACTGCAACTGGGGGGCTGAGGTCGTGGTACAAATTCCCGCTCCTGAAGAGAGCATTACCACCTATGTGGAGGGGTTCCTAAGTGTCTAGACTTACTGCTTCACACTAGGTCCTATCGACCCAATCATTATCGATTTTTGCAAAAGATATCACGTTACCTTCGGCTAGGTTCATCCCTCTTTCTGGCGTATAGTGATCATGCTCCGCTTCTTTTCTAGCAAGGCCAAGGGGTTGGAATTCACTCTCATCCACCTCATATGGTTGTATCGACCTCGACTTTTTCGAGGACTAATCAAGCTCCAACGCCGATCGACGAAGTCCTTTTTTGCGAGCATCGATGAGGACAAGGACCGGGTTGGATGAGCTGGTTCGTGAGGGTAAGGACCTACGACCTCATCCTAGAAGAGAAACTGTCGTTCCCCGAGAAGTGGAACCTCGATCGTAAGTAACGTATTACCCATTAGTCTTCGTACCCTATTTTTGCTTTATGTAATGCCTTTATCTATTATGCAACGGTTGCTTGGATGCCTCATGCGGTCTCCGACCTCGAAGAACGGGTTCAAAAGTTGGCCTCGACTTCCTCCCATGCCAAGCGCTGCTGGCGTGACTTGGCAAGGGGCAGATGGGAAGCCAAGAATCATGGTAAACTTATCCTGTAAGACTTTGATGCCTTTTTCTGTGACATTTCTCTTTATTTATACTTGACTCTCTTTTTCGCAGGCCTTGGAGATGTTTCTGAAATGAGGCTGGCCCCGCCTGGGGAAGAGGCCGAGTCCCCGATTCCAAAGTTGGGGAAAGATAACAAGAGGAAGAGGGTCTCGGAGTCCGAGGACCCCCAACCTAAAGGGGCTCCAGTTTGAAGACGCAGGAGAAATCTCATCCCTGTGACTATAGGTCAGTCCACCGGCTGGGGGAAGAAGAAAAGGAAGATGAGAGTGATGATTCGGCACTGGTGGTTCGAGCAAGGAAGCCAGTCGAGACCGCCGAGCCTTTCAAGCCGGAGGCGATTGTCGAGACTCGGCCTCTTGATGGATGCCTCGAAGAAAGATTCAGGCAAAGCCCCCGAATCGCCCGAGGTTGAGATTATCCCTTGACCATCAACAAGCATGCCTAAGGGTGCCGGTTCCGTGACCCCCAGGGCCAAAGAGAGCGCCCGAGCGATGCACTCGGGGCTGTGACAATAGGTCACTCTCCTTTTTACTGGCCTTTTCTGAGGAGGCTATAAGGGACGCTCGGGCTCTTCAGATCCCCGACATAGGCGGAGTCCCCTGTGAAGAAGATCCCTTCCGGGATTGCTTTACCGGGGTTGATGATTCCGCTAATCTCAATGATGCATCTACCCTTTTCAAAAAGGCCTAACACCTTTTATCTCGAGTAAGTATTAATCCCCGTTGTTGCAATTTTCTTTTCCTTTTTCTCCCTTTAATCTAACTTATATCTTTCTTTTTACGTAGGCTTTTAACAAGTCTCGGGCCGACCTAAGCCAATGTAAGGCTGAGCTCCAGAAGATCTCAGAGGAGAGGAATGCTTTGAAGCTCGTTTGAGATCAAAAGGATGAGGAGCTCACGGACGTTCGAATAGATTTAGCAAAGGCTCGTAAGGAAGATGCCCAGCTAGATGAGCAGGTAACTATCCTTTTGAAAGAGTACAGACTCGACCCAACCATGGAGGCTTATACTTCTATATCTTAGTTGCAGCAAAAGCTGGAAAGGATCGAGCTTCTCCGAGGGAAGTCGATCAAATCAAAGTTGACTGTGATCGGTGGAAGAAGAACATGGACCGCCTAGCTACGGAGAAAGAGGCTACTTTGGCCAAACTGTCATCGGCCGAGGTCCAACTTCGGAGCATTAAAGAGAAAAGCTCAGCCAAAGCCAAAAGGGTCAAAAAGCTTGAAGCTGAGCTTGCTGAGGCCAAGGCGGAGGTCGAGAAGATGAAGATCATGGCTGACCAGTCTATAGCCATGTACCTGGCTGATGCCGAGGTTGTTCAAACGCAGCTAAGGGAGGCTTCTGATCCAGAGCGATGGAGTAATGACTTGGAAAGGTGCCAATCCCGGAGGGAGACCCTCGAAGAAATCCACGCTCGAGGATTTGACCTCTCCGAGGAGATAGCCCAAGCCAAGGCGCTTGAAGCCGATGTAAGGCTGCATGTCTCTTCCGATGATGAAGTTGATGATGATGAAGGCAGTCGAGGTGGTTCCGACAATGGGGAGGGGCCCGAAGGAGAAGCTTCCCCCGATAAAGAAGTCGCCTCGACTGTAGTTAGCACTTAGTTTCTTTTTTTTTTCTGTAAGGGCTTTGTCGGTCTCTTGTACATATCCTTCTTTATCAATGTATAAAGGAAATTTCCCTTTGAATGCCTTCTAAATTTTTATCTACAAACACGCTTTGTACCAACATTTAGCACAATCTTATGCTTTAAACGGTGCATTCGAGATTTTGGTTTTGGGTGGCTTCCTCGAAGTCACCACAGTCGAGTTCGAATAAGGTTTGAACTTGAGGCATAGACCTTTTGGGGTTTGTGTCGAATAATGATGAGTCCCCGAGCCATAGGCAAGTAAGTTTTTATTTGGGCTCAGAATAGTCGAACCCTTAGGTTCGGATGGAGCGAGAGCGAGATCTCGAACTCTAGGTGTATTGGCCCTTAGGCTCTTTAGATTTGGCCGATATGGCCCCTAAAATATGGCTATTAATCCCCTCTTTCGGCTTAAAATACATAGCAAAAAATTCTTTATTCCTTAGCATGTATTTTTCACCCATTGGGTTTTTTTGGGGGTTCGATGTCGATTGAAACCCCTCTGCTTTTTGTGCCTTAGCACGTTTGTGTTAAGATAATTTGATACCTCTTAAAGTTTTTTGAGGGTTGATTTTATCGAAGCACTTTTGATTATTTGCCGAGGGTAGCCTTTTTTAACTGGTTTTTCAAAGAATTCGAAGGCCTATTTTTATCGCGGGATTCAGACGTCTCTAAGCCGCATAATTTGGCTGTTAGCCTTTGGGTATGCCTCTTGGTCTTATTCCCCTATAACACTTCGAACTTGTTCGAAGTGTTAGTCCCCGAGAATGATGGCCTTGGCCTATAGATCGAGGGGTGCCTCTTTGAGGTCTAATGAATTCGAGTTTAGATAACTCGAATATGTTGATCGTCGACGATAGTCCCTGAGTGTTCGAGGCGTATTTGCGCCTGGCTCTTGAGCCATTTATCACAAATCATAAGTATGGAGCTCGTATAGTAGAAAATTTTCTTTGAGACACAAGATGTTTGAGATAGAAAGAATGCTTCTTTGAATAATTTATACATGCGTACATTTTTTGCCATCGGGGCTCGACTAATCTAAATGGACACGATTCATTCTACCGTTTGTCCCATTACAAAGTTCCCTATCAAGACCCTTTGACATGAAGTACTTTCCTCGATAATATAACATCCGGGGGTGATGCCCCCCAGTATTCGAGGTTGATTGTAAAGAAGCCTTGGATTAAATCTTCCTCAGGTAGCACATAATTATTGCCTTGTTAATAACCTCGTCGGAAAAACCCTTTTGGGATAAAAATAGATCTAACGGAAAAAGAGTGCAACACCTGCTTTAAAACCTAAGTTCCTCATGTAGAAGAGTTTCTCGACATCTTCGATCGAACACCTGCAATAAGTTAGTATCAAATACAAATGGAAAGGGGGAAAGTCATACCTTAGCAATAATACCATTTGAGGAGTGATATATTCCAATTCTTTGGCAATTGTTCGCCCTCCACCGTGCCAAGTTTGTAAAATCCCTTTCCGATGACACCGAGGACCCGATATGGTCCTTCCCAATTTGGGCCTAGTTTCCCTTCGTTCGGGTCTCGAGTATTGAGGGAGACTTTCCTCAGAACTTAGTCCCCAATTCTGAAGTGGTGAAGGTTGGTTATTCTATTATAATATCTCTCGATTGTTTGCTTTTTCGCAGCCATCCGAACGAGTGCAGCTTCTCGTTTTTCATCGAATGGTTCGAGGCTAGTATTCATAGCCTTGTGATTTGATTCTTCCGTTGCATGTTGAAATCTGGCGCTAGGTTCCCCGACTTCTACCGAAATCAAGGCCTCGAAGCCATATACTAAGGAGAACGAGGTTTCCCCCGTACTGGACTTTGATGTTGTTCGATATGCCCAAAGGACTTCGGGTAAAATTTCTCTCCACTTCCCTTTAGCGTCGTTAACCTTTTCTTTATGTTTTTAATGATAGTCTTGTTCATGGACCTCTCGTAAAACATAATCGGTGTCTCCTGGTCCTAAACACACTGCCAATGGTCCATCAAATGTCCTTCTGTATAATGTTCCATCTTCATCCAATGTGAATCAAGCAGCTTTGGTTCGTAGGGCCCTCGACTCTTTAGGGTCCGATGGGAGCTTTCCATTGTTTAAGTATTCAATACATTTATTCCTCCAATCCAAGGTTAAGCTTGTAGAATTTATCTCGGCATGACCTTCTCACAGATCTCGAGAGTTGAACGACAGTCCCCGAGCTGATCTCTTCTTCCTCGACCGATGACCCCCAGATTTGCAAGTGCATCGGCCTCACTATTTTGTTCTCGAGGTACATGCTATAAAGTCCATTCCTTGACACGGTGTAAAGTTACCTGCAGCTTGTCCAAATACCTTTGCATTCTATCCTCTCGAACTTTGAAGGTTTTGTTTACTTGGTTCACTACCAGTAAAGAGTCACACTTGACTTCAATGACTTCTGCTCCCAAGTTTTTACCTAGCTTGAGACCTGCAATGATGGCCTTGTACTCGGCCTCATTGTTAGTCAACCTAGAAGTTTTGATAGACTGCTTAATAGTGTTACCCGTGGGCGGCTTCAAAACGATGCCTAGCCCGGGCCCCTTCACATTCGAAGAACCATCTGTGAAAAAGGTCCATACCCCCAATAATGTGCCTGATTTTAACAAAAGTTCTTTTTCGACATTGGGTATGAGAGTTAGTGTGAAATCGGCCACGAAGTCCGCCAAAATTTGAGACTTGATGGCCGTTCGAGGTTGATACTCGATATCGTACCCATTGAGTTCGACGGCCCATTTGGCCAATCGGCGTGATAGTTCGGGCTTGTACAAAATATTACGAAGTGGGTAAGTGGTTAACACGCATATGGGGTGACATTGGAAGTATGGTTTTAACTTTCTAGATGCGCTTATTAGTGCAAGTGCCAATTTCTCTAAGTATGGATATCTAGTTTCTGCTTCTCCTAATGTTCGACTTACATAATAAATGGGAAATTGCATACCTTGCTCCTCTAGAACTAGGACACCACTTACCGCTAGTGATTTTCGATACTGCCAAGTACAAGTAAAGTTTCTCATCTGCCTTTGGAGTGTTAAGCAGTGGTGGGCTCGACAGGTACCGATTTAATTCCTCTAATGCCTGTTGGCATTCCGAGATCCAGGTGAAATCGATCTTCTTTTTGAGTAGAGAGAAAAATTTGTGGCTTCGATCTGACGACCTCGAGATGAATCGGCCTAAGGCAGCTATCCGTCCAGTCAGCCTCTGCACGGCTTTTATACTGTCCACGACGGTGATGTCTTCGATGGCCTTGATTTTATCGGGGTAAATATCGATCCACCGATTCGACACCATGAAGCCCATGAATTCGAACCGACCCTGAAAGCACATTTCTCGGGGTTTAACTTCATGTTATATTTCCTCAAAATCTCGAACGTTTCCTGCAAATGAGCCAAATGGTCCTCTGCGCGCAGGTACTTAACTAGCATGTCATCGATATAAACTTCTATTGAATTACCCATTTTTCCTTCAAACATTTTATTTACTAGGCATTGGTAAGTGGCTCCTACATTTTTTAGCCCGAAGGGCATTACATTATAACAATATGTTCCATACTTGGTGATAAATGAAGTCTTTTCCTGGTCTTCCGAGTTCATCTAAATTTGATTGTACCCGGAATAGGCATCGAGAAAAGTAAGAATCTTGTGGCCGGCCGTGGTGTCAATCATGCGATCGATGTTAGGCAGTGGAAAAGAATCTTTGGGGCATGCCTTGTTTAATCTTTATAATCTACACTCATTCTAAGTTTGCTACCTTTCTTAGGGACTACGACTACATTGGCTAACCATTCAGGATATTTCACCTTCCGAATGGACCCTATTTTGAGAAGTTTAGTTACCTCGTCCTGTATGAATGCGTGCTTTACCTCGGACAGGGGTCTTCTCTTTTGCTTCACCGGTTTGAACCTAGGGTCCGGGCTTAGCCGATGCGTTGTTATCTCCTGTGGGCTCCTTGTCATGTCTAAATGGGACTAAGCAAAACAATCCATGTTATCAATAAATAATTGAATAAGTTTTTTCCCGAGTTCGGGGGTCAATCTCATACTCAGGTATACCTTTCGCTCGGGCAAGTACTCGATCAACATAACCTATTCCAGCTTTTCGACCGTTGATTTGGTGGCGTCAGAATCTTCAGGAACAATAAAAGTTCGAGGGGTCAGAAAATCCTCCTCTTCTTCTCCTACTCCTGCTTCCCTGATTCGCTCGAGGCTGGTGGCTGTGATTGCTATTTGGCTTCCTGTTTGCCTTTGATGCTTGACTTTTCCGAGGTTGATAATGTCAATATCGGTGTTACCTCATCAACCGCAAATATTTCCTTTGCAATATGATGCTCCTCGTATACTGTCTTTACACCATCCGACGTCGGGAATTTCATCATTTGGTGGAAGTCGAAGGGACTGCCCTCATATTGTGGATCCAAGGCCTACGGGTAGGCATTGTACCTCATGTCGCCCTCGATCATGTGGAACTTGGTATCTTGAATAGTTCCATCCACGTTCACCGGTAGAATAATCTCCTCTTTAGTTGTTTCACTAGCCATATTGAAGCCGTTTTAGACCCGAGTTGCAGGCACGATTTGATCTTGAAGGCCGAGCTGCGGGCACGATTTGATCTTGTAGGCCTAGCTGCGGGCACAATTTGATCTTGTAGGCCGAGCTGCTCCACGACCCTCGATCGGATGATATTCGCCGAGCTACCTAGATCCACTAAAACACGCTTAACTTGAACTTTATTTAATAAGATAGAAATTACCAGAGCGTCGTTGTGGGGCTAAGAAATGCCTTCTTCTTCGTCGTTGAATGATAAGGAGCCTTCGGGCACATAATCTCGGGTTCGTTTTTCCCTAGTGATTGATACCTTAGTGCGTTAGAATATGGGTCCCTGTGGAATGTCGACCCCAGCGACGATCGTATGAATGACATGTTGGGTTCCTCCTGTTCATTTTTCTTGTTGGCGTCCCTTTCTTTGAAATGATTCTTAGCGCGATCGCTGAGGAACTCTCAAAAGTAGCCCTCATTGAATAGACGGGCTACCTCCTCCCTTAATTTAATCCTTGGTCCAGTGATCATGCGTGCCATGATACTTGCACATCAAATTTTGATTTCTTCGGGAAGGATCAGTCTGTATGGGTCTAGGCCACCTAGTATCTTTGATCCTTGTGCCCGATGCGTTGATGCTAAAGTTATATTCCGATAACTGTGGTGCCTCTATGGGATCGGCATGCTTATCAAAATCACTTTTGCTCATAAGTCCCCAAGAATTCTTTCTTCAATCACTTCTTCGATCATTCCAGGCAGAATTGCGTCCTGAACCATTGTTCCTTTGATCTGCGGTATATGGTTCATATCGTTCTCTGTTTGACCTGGGCTCCCTGTCGACGTCCCTCTGGGTTTTAACTGCCAACCTGTTTGGATGTACTAAACCGGAAGGGGCTCCTAATTGGTCGTCCTTGACCCTGATCTTAATACAATAAGTGGAGGGATAGGAAAGGAGAAACAAGTTCTGTGAAAACGCAAGCAGCTACCTCGAAATCTCCAAAGGGTCAACTGCGCAATGAATCAACACCCACCGTGTCCGAAAACACCTGGATTTGCACACGAAGTGCAGGGTGTAGCGTGAGTACAACTAACTCAGTAAGTAACAAGACTAAATAAAGCACTAAAAGAAGTGACGAGCTTTACAATCATAGTTCAATTTCAGTAATTTCCATGTAGGAAAGTAGGCATGCCTTCAAGTTTGACGATTTAAGTCAAAACAGTTACTTCATGACAAGTTTACGTGAAACAGAGTGTAATATCCTTCAGAAATTTCAAGACAATGATACATGGCAGCTAAGTGCAACAATAATGAAATCAATGCTTGCTTTTATGTTGGTTAAGTTGTTAGGATGATAAACTGCAAGATAATACTTGGATTAGCTTGAGATGTTGTTGTTCTTGATGGATTGATTAGAAAATTGCTCAGTGTATGGAAATTATGGAAAATAAGTTGGCTATGATATTTTTAGTATGATCGTGTCGGTTTACATGTCAATCTTGTTGAGGAAATTGGTAACTAGAAAAGGAAATAACTATAAAGCACTTGGAAGTTGTCGACAATGATATTATCTTGTGTTGGCTATTTCGGGTAACTTTAAAATTTGGTACAAGGTTGGAAATCCTCTAAAAGGTATCGATTATTATACTGAATATATTACTAAGTTCAAGGATGAGTGATAATGGGTTGAAGGGTGCTGAAGGGATTCAATCCTAGCTTGTCGCTCGTCGTGATATGTTGATGACTTGTTAATGAAATATTTTGAACCCTATTGTTGATGTTGTTCTTATTGTATTTATCTAGTTGTTGTTGTTGGTATATGGTGTCGGAGGAGGCCTTTGTTAGAAGGGATATGCTGCCCAAATTTACATAAAACGAGCTACTAGCTTAAGTTATCGACTTAGCATTTACTCAGCACTGATTTTGAATCTCCTTATGTTATGGTAGACAGAGTTGAGTTGTTTGAAGAGTTGCCTGGAAGCTATTAAGGACCTAACGAGGTTAAGGTATGTTAAGGCTAAACCTTTCCTTCATTTTGGCATGATCTCGTACATGTGTTTGATAACGAGACATAAAGAGATGTTCGTATTCCTGAATTTATTCATAGTATCCTAGTCTCATAAATTATAGTATTCTCCCTTATTGGGGATTTCTATTAAGTTATGTATTGTCTTCTTCAGCCAAGAGAGCAGAGAGTATATTCATACAATATAACAGTATTTTCACCACCACCGAGCTATAATCGGTGGGCAGACCCCTATTGGGAAACCTCCGATCAGATGGTAAGTTATATACCGAGCCTACTACGGCCGAGCGCCTATGAGCGAGCCCAGAATGATCGAGATACAAATCCTAGCATGTCCGAGCACCTATGAGCGAGCCTACTACGGTAGAGCAATTACACATACCGAGCCTTGTAAGGCCGGAGAACTATTTTACTTACTATATTGAGAGATTTGAGTCAGTATCAGAATGTAAGCATATCTTCAGATTATCTTTGACTCCTGCTTACTATCAGTTATTATATTATTAGTTAAGTTTTAGCTTTTAGTTATTCTATTGCCTTACATACTCGATACATTATTTCGTACTGACGTCCCTTTTGATGGGGAGGCTGCATTTCATACATGCAGGTCCTGATTGATAGTTGGACAGACCCCCCTAGTAGACAGAGCCAAACATCATCTTGGTTAGTGAGCTCCACTTCCTCGGAATTACCAGGTCTAGACCTTGGATTCCTGTAACGACCCGGCCGGTCGTTTTGAGAATTAACGCCCCAATCCCCTATTAACTACTTTTCTCGTGCCTTTTACTGCTATTGTGATTTTCTGGGATTGTTCATCTTGAGTTTTGGGACACTTAGTCCCTAAATAAGAGCTTAAGTCTTAGAATTAGGACAGTAGTCGGAACAGTGTGAAGACGACTCCAAAATGGAATTTTGTCAATTCCTTTAGCTTCTTTGGGTGATTTTAGGCTTGAGGGCATGTCCGGATTGTGTTTTGGAGGTCCGTAGCTTATTTAGGCTTGAAATGGCGAAAGTTGAATTTTTGGAGTTTCGGGCCGATAGTGGAATTTTGATATCGGGATCAGAATCCAATTCCGGAAGTTGGAATAGGTCCGTAATGGTGAATATGACTTTTGTGCAAAATTTGGGGCCAATCGGACATGGTTTGATTGGTTTCGGCATCGGTTGTAGATGTTTGGAAATTCAAGTTCATTAGGTTTGGATTGGAGGGTGATTCATGGTTTTAACATTTTTTGATGTGATTTGAGGGCTCGACTAAGTTCGTATGATGTTTTAGGATTTGTGGGTATGTTTGGTTGAGGTCCGGGGGGCCTTGGTTAAGTTTCGGATGCTTAACAGATTTGGTTTGGGACTTAGGCATTTGGTGAAGATTTCCTGCACCTATTGTTTTCGCACCTGCGGATTTTGGACCGCAGGTGCGGTGCTGCAGAAGCGACTGGGTAGCTGCAGAAGAGGAAAAGGGTCAAAGAAGTAGGAACCACATGTGCGGCTGGGGGACTGCAGATGCGGTCTAGTGACCGCGGATGCGGCTCCAGCCCGGATATGTGACCTTCGCACATGCGATGATTTTACGTAGGTGCAGGACCGCAGATATGGAAATCGCTGGGCAGAAAAGAGGATTTCGAGGGTTTGAAATTTCATATCACCAAATTCAAATTTTAGCTCGGGAGAAGGCGATTTTGTGAGGAGAGGAAGTCAGCGGGTAACGATTCCTATCCCTATTTCGTTTATATTTCATTAGTATATAGTAATTTTCCCCATCTAATCAAGGAATTTGAGTGGAAAAAATGGGAATTTGGGGAAAAGTCCCCCATTAAAATTTTGGGTTTTGATCGTGTTTTAAGCGTCGTAATTGAATAATTTTTGGATGAGTGATCTCGTGAGTGAATAGGTGTTCTAAATTGGTAACTTTTACCTGGTTTCGAGACGTGGGCCCGGGGAGGGTTTTTGGGCGTTTTCCTATTTTCTTTCCTTAGTTTTGAATTCATTAGTTAAATGAGTTGTTTGTAGCTATATTTACGTTATGTAATTGATTTGATTAGATTTGGGCCACTCGAAGTTGGATACTCGTGGCAAGAGCATGTATTCAGATTGATTTTTGAGCTTGGTTCGAGGTAAGTGGCTTGCCTAACCTTATGTGGGGGAACTCCCCTTAGGATTTGGTACTGTTGTTATATGAATGTCCTGCACGTGAGGTGACGAGTGCGTGCACGTGCTAATTGTTGAAAAACACTGTTTTCATCAAGTAAATATCCGTGTTTTCCTTTAATTGAGCAATACTAGTATATGTAGCCTCTCATTTAGCTTAGGAAAGCATGCTTAGGTGCCTTAACTGTCTTATCTTCTTTAACTGCTTACCTGGATTCTGTTTAGCATGTTTAGAGTAAGAATTTCCTGTCTTCCTTGCTACGAACTTGATTAGAATTGTAGATTTTTCCTAGATGGAATTGTTAGGAATATTGAATGAGTTGTGTATTTATTTTGGGACTACGGAATGGTATTCCGGGAGATCCCCTTGTATGTTTATGTTTGGGACTACGGGACGGTATCTCGGGAGATCCCCCTATACTGGATATTTACTTTGGGACTACGAAACGGTATTCCGGGAGACCCCCCCTGCACATTTACCATTTGGACTATGGGACGGTATCCCGGGAGATCCTCTGTACTTTTATGTTTGGGACTACTGGACGGTATCCCGGGAGATCCCCTGTTGCTATCTCTGTGTACTGAGTTAATTCCTGTGATTCATTTTTCATTGACTGTTAGCATTTTAACTCTACTGCAATATCCATACTGTTTTATCTTATTATATGTATAAAGCAGTAGGGCCCTGACCTGATCTCGTCAGTACTCGACCGAGGTTAGGGTTGGCACTTACTAGGTACCGCTGTGGTGTACTCATGCCCTTTCCTGCACATGTTTTTCGTGTGCATATCCAGGTACTTCTACTCAGCCATACTTCCAGTGAGGCGAGGCGATCTTAGAGACTTCGAGGTATATCTGCCGCGTCCGCAGACATAGAAGTCCCTCTCTATTCCTCCTTTAGTTATAGACTTCCTGTATTTTCTTCGTTGTTAGATTTCTGGAGTTAGAAACACTATGTACTTCTGTTGCTTGTGATTCATGAGATTCCGGATTTTGGGAGTGTTATGTTCAGTTCGAGAGTATTTTATTGTATATGTCGTGTGGCATTTTAAACTTCTTCATTATATTTACCTGTTAATTGTTAGTTGTCGTATCTTTGTTTCAATTCCGCAAATTGTTTGGCTTACCTAGTCATAGAGACTAGGTGCCGTCACGACAGTTCACGGAGGGAGAACTTGGGTCGTGAGAAGTTGGTATCAGAGCTCTAGGTTCATAGGAGTCATGTGTCACAAGCCAATCATTAGTGTCTCACGGATCGATACGGAGATGTTTGTACTTATCTTCGAGAGGCTATGGAACTGTTAGGAAAATTCCACTTCATTTGATTCCTTGCCGTGCGAGATTATTGACTTTGAAATTCTAAACTTCTGTCTTCTATTCTCTCACAGATGGTGAGGACACGTGCTACAGGAGATGACCAGGCACCCGCGCCCCCTGCTAGAGCCGCCAGAGGCCGGGGCCGGGGTAGAGGACGAGGATGCGCACGTGGTGCAGCCATAGAACCTGTGCGAGCTGCTAGAGAGGAGCCACCAGTAGCTCCAGCCGGAGCCCAGGTGCCTGATACGCCTACTACTACTACCACTTCAGCTCTCTAGGAGACCCTTGCACAGTTCATGAACTTGTACAACAGTTTAGCTCAGGCCGGGTTGATTCCCCTTGCTGCAGCCACAATCAGGCCGGGAAAGGAGCACAGACTCCCGCCGCCTGCACTCCAAAGCAGCGGGTTCAGGTTGATCAGATCCAGAGCTTATACCGGTACCGCCTGTAGCCCCAGCTCAGCCCGAGGGTAGGGGAGCAATTTCTGAGGAGGAGTAGCGGAGGCTTGAGAGGTACAAGAAGTACGACCCTGCTACATTTAGTGGTCTAGCATCAGAGGATGCTCAAGGATTTCTGGAGGAGTGCCACCATATCCTCCGCACTATGGGTATAGCAAAGTCGAGTGTGGTTTCTTTCACTGCCTTCCAGCTTCGAGGGCCAGCTTAGTGGTGTACTTTTGAGTTGGACAGTCCGACTGAGGCAGCTTCCCTTACATGGATCTAGTTTTCAGATATGTTTTTGAGGGAATATGCCCTTCAGAGCCTCAGGGACACATGGCGCGCGGAGTTTGAGCATTTGCGCCAGGGTATTACGACTGTTTAGGAGTATGCTGTCCGTTTTAGTAACTTGGCTAGACATGCACCAGCCTTGGTTTCTACAGTTCGTGAGAGAGTTTCCCGATTTATTAAGGGGCTCATTACCAGCATCAGGTCTAGCATGGACCAGGAGTTAGAGATGGATATCACTTATCAACAGGTGGTGAGTATTGTTAAAAGAGTAGAGGGGATGCTTGATCGGGATAGGGAGGAGAGAGAGGCCAAGAGGTCTCGAGAGTCAGGTCATTATTCTGGTGCCTGTGCCCCAGCTGTAGTTCGTCATGGTAGGGGTTATGTGAGTCGCCCCGTCATTCAGCTTTTCCAACAGCCAGTGGTATTTCAGCTCCTCCTAGACCTCAGGAGCCTTATTATGCACCTCTAGTATCTAGTGCGCCTCCTTCACGGGGTGCTTTCAGTGGTAAGTCCAGCAGACCTGGCCCGAGCCAATCAGCGCCGCCACATCCTCCTAGAGCTTGTTTTGAGTGTGGCGACACATGCCATATGGTGAGGGATTGCCCTAGACTTAGGAGGGGTGCACCTCCATAGGCTTCTCCGCCACAACGTGCTCCACAGGGTTCCCAAGCTATGATTACAGCACCAATTGCTACCCCACCAGCTTAGCCAACTAGAGGTGGAGGTCGAGGAGGTAGAGGTCGCCCTAGAGGGGGAGGACATGCTAGATATTATGCCTTTCCTGCCCGTAGTGAGGCTGTTGCCTCCGATTCTATCATCACAGGTATTGCTCCAGTCTGTCATAGAGATGCATCGGTTCTACTTGATCCAGGAACCACTTATTCCTACGTGTCCTCTTATTTTGCCCCCCAATTGGGCACATCTCGGGATTCTTTATGTTCCCCAATTTATGTTTCTACTCCTATGGGAGATTCTCTTGTTGTGGACCGTGTTAATCGGTCGTGTTTGATTGCTCTTAGTGGTTTTGAGACCAGAGTCGATTTATTATTGCTCGGCATGGTAGATTTTGATGTTATCTTGGGCATGGACTTGTTGTCTCCCCATTATGCTATTCTTGATTCTCACGCCAAGACCGCGATGCAGGCTATGCCAGGAGTACTGTGGTTAGAGTGGAGGGGTACTTTAGATTACACTCCCAGTAGAGTCATTTTATTGCTTAAAGCTCAGCGATTGGTTGAGAAGGGGTGTGATGCGTATCCAACTTATGTAAGAGATGTCAGTGTTGATACCCCTATAGTTGATTCAGTCCCAGTAGTGCGGGATCTCTCTGATGTGTTTCCAGCTAATCTTCCGGGCATGCCGCCCGACAAAGATATTGATTTTGGCATTGATTTGTTGCTGGGCACTCAGCCCATTTCTATTCCTCCTTATTGTAGGGCTCCTCCTGAGCTGAAGGAGTTGAAGGAACAATGATAGGAGTTGCTTGATAAGGGCTTTATTCGGCCCAGTGTTTCACCTTGGGGTGCTTCTGTCTTGTTTGTGAAGAAAAAGGATGGTTCTATGCGTATGTGCATTGATTATCGCTAGTTGAACAAAGTTACAATGAAGAACCGGTATCCTTTACCTCGTATTGATGACTTGTTTGATCAGTTACAGGGTGCTCGAGTGTTTTCTAAGATTGACTTGCATTCAGGTTATCATCAGTTGAAGATTCGGCAACCAGATATACCGAATACTGCTTTTAGGACTCGGTATGGTCATTACGAGTTCCTTGTTATGTCATTTGGGCTGACCAATGCCCCAACAACATTTATGCATTTGATGCACAGTGTGTTCAGCCATATCTTGACTTGTTCGTCATTGTCTTTATTGATGACATTCTGGTGTACTCCTGGAGTCGGGAAGATCATGAGCAGAACCTGAGGACAGTTCTTCAGACCTTGAGGGAAAAAAATTTATATGTAAAGTTCTCGAAATGTGAATTCTGGTTAGATTCCGTGGCATTCTTGGGTCACGTAGTATCGAGTGAAGGGATCAAGGTGGATCCGAAGAAAGTGGAAGCAGTGAAGAGTTGGCCAAACCATCGTCATCTACAGAGGTCCGTAGTTTCCTTGGTTTGGCGGGTTATTACCGTCGTTTTGTTGAGGGATTCTCATCTATTGCAGCACCTATGACTAGGCTGACTTAGAAGGGTGCTCCATTTAGGTGGACAGAAGAGTGTGAGGAGACTTTTAGAAGCTCAAGACAGCTTTGACTACAACCCCAGTGTTAATATTGCCTAGAGGTTCGGGATCTTATACTGTCTATTTTGATGCCTCGAGGATTGTCCTTGGAGTTGTATTGATGTAGGATGGTGCGTCCAGACAGCTGAAGGTGCATGAGAAGAATTATCATGTCCATGATCTCGAGTTAGCTGCTATTGTTCACACCTTAAAGATCTAGCGTCATTATTTGTACGGTGTTCCTTGTGAGATGTATACTGATCACCGGAGTTTGCAGCACTTGTTCAAGAAGAAGGACCTTAACTTGCATCAGAGGAGGTGGTTAGAGCTGCTTAAGGATTATGATATCACTATTTTGTACCACCCGCGGAAGGCCAATGTGGTGGCCGATGCCTTGAGTCGCCGGGTGGAGAGTTTGGGGAGTTTGTCTTATCTACCAGCAGCAGAGAGGCCCATGGTGATCGATGTTCAAGCCTTAGCCAGCCAGTTTGTGAGATTAGATATTTCAGAGCCCAGTAGGGTCCTAGCTTGTGTGGTTTTGCGGTCTTCCTTGTTTGATCGTATCAGAGAGCGTCAGTATGATGACCCTCATTTGCTCGTCCTCAAGGACAAGGTTTTGCATGATGATGCCAGAGATGTGACCATTGGTGATGACGGGGTATTGAGGGTGCAGGGTCGGATATGTGTACCCAATATTGATAGGCTTCGGGAGTTGAATCTATAGGAGGCCCACAGTTTGCGGTATTCCATCCATCCAGGTGCCGCAAAGATGTACCAGGATTTGACACACCACGATTGGTGGAGGAGGATGAAGAAAGATATAGTTGGGTTTGTAGCTCGATGTTTCAATTGTCAGCAGGTGAAATATGAGCATCAGAGACCGGGTGGCTTGCTTCAGCAGATAGAGATCTCGGAGTGGAAGTGGGAACGGATCACCATGGACTTCGTAGTTGGACTCCCACGGACTTTGATGAAGTTCGATGCCATTCGGGTGATTGTGGATCGGCTGACCAAGTCCGCGCACTTTATTCCGGTGTGTACTACCTACTCTTTAGAGCGTTGGCTGAGATTTCTATCCGAGAGATTGTTCGCCTCCATGGTATTCCAGTTTACATCATTTCAGATAGAGGTACTCAGTTTACATCATGGTTCTAGAGAGCCGTACAACATAAGTTGGGTACTCGGGTGGAGTTGAGCACATCATTTCACCCCTAGATGGACGGACAGTCCGAGTGCACTATCAGATTCTTGAGGATATGCTCCGTGTGTGTGTGTGATAGAGTTTGGAGGTTCTTGGGATTAGTTCTTGCCACTTGCGGAGTTTGCCTACAACAACAGTTATCAGTCCAGTATCCAGATGGCACCGTACGAGGCTCTGTATGGTGGGCGATGTAGATCCCCGGTGGGTTTGTTCGAGCAGGGCGAGGCTAGATTACTGGGCACAGACTTGGTTCAGGACGCTTTGGAGAAGGTTAAGGTGATTCAAGATAGACTTCGCACAGCCCAGACCAGATAGAAGAGTTATGCAGACCAGAAGGTTCGCGATGTTTCATTTATGGTTGGAGAGCGGGTCTTGCTTCGGGTGTCGCCTATGAAGGGCGTTATGAGATTGGGAAGAAGGGCAAGTTGCGCCAAAGGTTTATTCGCCCCTTTGAGGTGTTGCGGCGTGTTAGGGAGGTTGCTTATGAGCTTGCCTTACCTCCCAGCTTGGCAGGAGTTCATCCGCTATTTCATGTTTCAATATTTCGGAGGTATCACAACGATCTGTCTTACGTGTTGGATTTCAGTTCACTCTAGTTGGACAAGGATCTATCTTATGTGGAGGAGCCAGTAGGTGTATTGGACAGGCAGGTTCGAAAGCTGAGGTCAAAGAGCATTGCATCAGTAAAGGTTCTGTGGCGAGGTCAGCCGGTCGAGGAGGCGACTTGGGAGACCGAGCAGGATATGCGCAGCCGTTATCCTCATCTTTTCACCACTTCAGGTATGTCTCTATGCTCGTTCGAAGACTAACGAATGTTGTAAGAGGGGGAGTATGTAACGACCCGGCTGGTAGTTTTGAGAATTAACACCCAAATCCCCTATTAACTGCATTCCCCGTGCCTTTTTCTGCTATTGTGATTTGCCGGGATGGTTCATCTTGAGTTCGGGAGTGTTTTGGGACACTTAGTCCCTAAATGAGAGATTAAGTCTTAGAATTTGGACCGTAGTTAGAATAGTGTGAAAACGGCTCCATAATGGAATTTCATCGATTATGTTAGCTCCGTTGGGTGATTTCGGGCTTAGGGGCATGTCCGGATAGTGTTTTGGAGGTCCGAAGCTTATTTAGGCTTGAAATGGTGAAAGTTGAATTTTGGAGTTTCAGGTTGATAGTAGAATTTTGATCGGAATCTGATTCCGAAAGTTAGAATAGGTCCGTAATGGTGAATATGACTTGTTTGCAAAATTTGGGGTCAATCGGACATGGTTTGGTTGGTTTCGGCATCGGTTGTTGAATTTTGGAAATTCAAGTTCATTAGGTTTGGATTGGAGGGTGATTCGTGGTTTTGGTGTTGTTTGATATGATTTGAGGGCTCGACTAAGTACGTATGATGTTTTAGGATTGGTTGGTATGTTTGGTTGAGGTCCGGGGGGCCTCGGGTGAGCTCGGATGCTTAACGGATTTGGTTTGGGACTTAAGCATTTGGTGAAGATTTGCTGCACCTATTGAGCGCCTATGAGCGAGCCTACTACGGAGAGTAGTTTTCACATATCGAGCCTTATAAGGCCGGACAACTATTTTACTTACTATATCGAGAGATTTGAGTTAGTATCAGCAGGTAAGCATATCTTCAGATTATCGTTGACTGTTAGTTACTTTCAGTTCTTATATTATTAGTTCAGTTTTAGCTTTTAGTTATTCTATTGCCTTACATACTCGGTACATTATTTTGTTCTAATGTCCCTTTTGCTAGGGACACTGCATTTCATGCATGCAGGTCCTGATTGACAGTTGACAGACCCTCCCAGTAGACAGAGCCAAACATCAGCTTAGTTGGTAAGCTCCACTTCCTCGGAGTTACCAGGTCTAGACCTTGAAGTCCATTATATATATATATATATATATATATATATATAGGTTTGATAGGTAGGTCGAGGCCCTGTCCCGACCATGGTACAGTTGAGTTATCTTTAGAGGCTTGTAGACGAGTCCTGTATATTTTGCATGTTAGTAGATGTTCATGGAGGCTTCGTCAGCTTGCACAGTTATATATTAGCATTTGGGTATGTTTACTCCACAAATGAGAGAGGCGTTATTTTCAGACGATTCAGAATATGGCCTCATCGGCCTAAGTTGAGGGTTACCCCTCTAGAGTTCACAGTTACAGAGTGGTACGCTCGGGCTGAGTATGGCACCGGGTGTTGGCCACGCCTCTTCAGGTTTGGGGCGTGGCATTGTCAAAGGTTATAGACAAAAGGAAGGCCTAGATTACTTTGACACTTACTCTCCAGTAACAAGAATAACATCTATTAGGGTTTTATTGGCACTGGCGGCCATGTATGGTCTTGAAATCCATCAAATGGATATTAAAACAACTTTCTTAAATGGAGAATCCGAGGAAGATATTTATATGGAACAACCTGAGGGTTATGTGTTTCCAGGTAAAGAAAAAAAAGTGTGCAAACTTTTTAAGTCGCTTTATGGACTTAAACAAGCACCCAAATAATGGCATGCTAAATTTGACCAAACAATATTTGCAAATGGTTTTAAAATCAACGAGTGTGATAAATGTGTTTGCATTAAAAACACTCCAGGTCATGAAGTTATGGTTTATTTATATGTTGATGACATGTTGATAATGAGCAAAGATATGACAGATATAAATGCTAATAAGGGCATGCTAGCTAGCAAATTCGACATGAAAGACTTAGGAGTTGCTGATGCGATCTTAGGAATCATGATTCACAAGACTCCACAAGGTCTAGCATTATTATAGTCTCACTATATTGAAAAAGTACTTGACAAGTTCAAGTATTTGGATTTCAAGTTTGCCAATACTCCAATTGAAGTGAGTTATGCACTTCAAAAGAATGAAGGTGAAAGTGACTCACAACTGGACTATGCAAGAGTATTGGGAAGTTTGATGTATATCATGAATTGTGCGCTGTCAGATATAGCATGTGCTATTAGCAAACTGAGTCGGTTTACAGGTAATCCTAATTAAATACATTGGATGGAAATGAAACGAGTTTCGGGGTATCTAAAACATACCCAAGACTATACTCTGTGTTGCGGCCAAACGCACATGCAAGTATATGGGGTCGTCAAGTAATAAAGCGACTAAAAGTCGGAAGTCGAACCCACGAGGACATGTGATTAACTATTAACTAAATTAGACTATCCTAATTATCTAAACAAGAATGAAACCTAGAAGTATTTGATTCTAACTAATTAAATAAAGAAAAATAAATAATGAACTTTGAATAGAGGAAGAGCAAATTTTTATGTTGTCAATGTTATGAAAACGATCTAGGGTTATGTGCTATCTAACATTCCTATTGTATTCTTAAATTAGATTGACTAACTAATTTATCTAGCTTATTGGTTGACAGGGTTAATATCGCTCATAAGAATCTGTCGAGTTCTTACTCACCTATTTAAGCTAACCTAACGCTTATATGTCTATGGAATTAGAAGTAACAAGAATGCATTTATGATTTCCGTACATCAACCAAGCAAGACAATTAGGTATATGTCTATCCTTACCGCGAATCCATTCCCCGATGCCTAGGTTTAAGAACATTCTCTACTCAATCCTATGTGCAATCTATAATTCCCACTTTCGAGTTCAATTCTAGATTCGTAGATAGTATTCAAATGGTGATCAAGCAATCAAATAATTAGGCGCAGGATTAAATAAATAGACCAATATAATAAATTAAGAAATCAAAATCAATATCTGCATAACAATAGTCATGAAAGAACCACAACCCTAGAACGTGAAGTTTAGCTCCACATAGACATGGTAGCCAAACAACAAATCATACAAAGAAACATAAAAATTACTAAGTTTGGCAGAAGAAAGATGAAATTTGATGACGGCCTCCACGGCGCCTCTGTGTTTGTGTTTTCCTCTCAAAAATGCCCCCCCCCCTCCAAAATAGGTTTAGGACCCCTTTTCTATGAATTAGGGGTGTGTAGGGTCAAAATAACTAAGTCCCGAGCGAAATAGGACAAGTCCCAGTCACCCAGGGTCCAGGCCAGCGCGAGGCGCTGGCCTTGGCGCACAAACCACTAAGTCTGCCGCCTAACCTTTGCTTTCCAACATTAGATTCAATGTGCTGCTTCACATTTTTCTCGTCCAGGTAATCAATCCACATTTTATTTATTTTTTCTTCACATTTCTTTCCTTATTATTGTTTTGTTTCATCTCCAAAATAGCTAAACATAAAATAAACTCAATTAAGTATAGATATAGTGCAATTTAGCACTAAAGCACCAAAATGTAAGGTACGTAATGCACTAAAAATATATAATTATAGCCAAACATCACTCTGCATTAACAAATATCCCTCTGTGATTGAGGGATATTGTGATGCAAATTGGATCACCGGATCATCTGAATTTAAATCCATGAGTGGATATGTTTTCACGATTGGGGGGGTGAAGCAGTGTCTTAGAAATCATCCAAACAAACGTGCTTTGCCCGTTCCATAATGGAATCTGAATTCATAGCTTTAGACAAGGACAGTGAAGAAGCTGAATGGCTCCCGAATTTCTTGAAAGATATATCAGTTTGTCCCAAACCTTTGGCACCTATATGTCTATATTGTGATAGTCAAGTGGCAATAGGTAGGGCACGGAGCATTATGTATAACGAAAAATCTCGTCATATACGACGGAGACACAATATTGTTAGACAACTACTCTCTAGTGGTGTTATCACAATTGACTACGTAAAGTCAAGAGGTAACGTATCAGATCCACTTACAAAATGCCTATCTAGAGAGGCAGCTAATAGATCATCGAAGGGAATGGGGTTAAGGCCTAGGACAAGTCATCATGGCGGTAACTCTACCTATCAGACCGGAGATCCCAAGAGCTAGGTTCAAAGATGTCATGACCGAAGTTTGCCCTCCGTGAACATGTCGTGATGACACCTAGTCCCTACGACTAGGTAAGCCTAACAATTGCGGAAAAAGAAAGAAATGCGGAAAAACTAATAAAAACTGAAGATAAGCAATATAGAAGCGTTTAAGATGCCGCTCGACATACACCAATACAAGATCTCAAAAACTGAACAACTCCCAAAACCCGAAAACTCATGAATCACAAGCTATGGATACTACATAGTGTTCTAACTCCGAAATTGTGTAAATCAAAAGAAATACAGAAGGGCTATAACTACAAGAGAGAATAGAGAGGGACTCCTCGCTCTGCGGACGCCGCAGATATACCTCGAAGTCTCTGAAGAATCGCCTCGCCTCAAGGATAGTAGGGCTGAGTCGAAGTACCTGGATCTGCACACGAAAAAAATATGTGCAGGAAAGGGCATGAGTACACCACAACGGTACCCAGTAAGTGCCAAGCCTAACCTCGATCGAGTAGTGACGAGAAGGGTCAGGGCCCCACCGGTCATATACAATAATATACAAGGAAAAGAAGCAGTATTAAAGTAACACATGGTAATAAGAGCAACAACAACTACAACAGAGACAAATAATTACAGAAGGAATACAGCTCAACGTAGAGATAACAACCGGGGATCTCCCAGGATACCGCCCTGTAGTCCCCAAATATAAATATCCAGTGGATCTCTCGGGTGTCGTACCGTAGTCCAACTCATAACACGCAGGGAATCTCCCGGAATACCACATCCGTAGTCCCAAATATAAATACTCAGTACTGGGGGAATCTATCGGGTGCAGTCCCGTAGTTCCAATATAAATGTGCAGGGGGATCTCCCGGAATACCACATCTGTAGTCCCAAATAAACAGGCAAGGGGGATCTCCTTGGATATCGCCTGTAGTCCCAAAGTAAACACACAGTAGCAACATGAAGAATATTCAATTCAATCAAATTTATACCAAGGTAAAACAAGTATTTCTAGCTTAGCATGCTGCACAGAATTCAAATAAGGCAGTTTGAGCAAGTAAAGCAATTAAGTCACTTAGACATGCTTCCCTAAGCTAACAGTAGGCTTAAATTGCAATTAGTAAAAACAGGGAAGAAAACACAGTTATAGTTACTTAATGAAAATAGGATTTGCAACAATTAGCACATGTACGCACTCGTCATCTCACGTATAAGGCATTTCATATATCACTGTACCAATTCCTAAGGGAAGTTCCCCCACACAAGGTTAGGCAAGCCACTTACCTCGAACCAGCTCAATCAACTCAATACCACATTCTTGCCACGAGTATCCGACTCTAAATGGCCCAAATCTATTCAAAGAAATTGCATAATGCAAATATGACTTCAAGTAACTAATTCAACTAATTAATTCGAAGCTAATACGCGAAATTAGGAAAATCGCCCAAAAAGCCCCCCGGGCCCACGTCTCGGAATCGGGCAAATTTTACAAATTCGGAATCCTCACAATCTCACGAGTTCATATATACAAAAATTCCTCCAATCCGACATCAAAATCTTGATCAAAACTCAAAATTAGGCCTAAGAACTTCTCCAAATTTTCTCCATATTTTCACCCCAAATTCGAATTTAAAGGATGAATTTAAGCATAGATTCCTGGAAATTAATCAAAATCGAGTAAGAATTAAATCTGAAGGCGGCGGGGGTTTGGAAATGAGTAGGGTAGGGTGGTCGTTTAGAATTAAAAAGGAAAGAATAAACGAGGGCCGTTGAAAAGATCAACGGCCAGGAACTGATGGGTTTTGTGTCGGGTAGCTGTAATTAGGATCTGGGTTGGGTTAACTGGGTATGAAATTAGGCTGGGAAATGGGTTCAATTTGGGCTACAATTGAAAGCCAAATCTGGCTATAATTTAAATAGCCACTTTTCCCCTATTTAATTTATAATAAATAATAAATAATTTTTGGAAAATAATTTTATGTGCCAAAATGATTTAAAACATGTAATTATCATTTTAAAAATATATGGACCAATTTTACGCATACAAAATGTAATCATACACTAAATAGGCTAACATTGCAATTATATGCAATTCAGCTTAAAAAATACCAAATGCAGTTATAAAAATGCACAAAAATATATTAACCACATTTTGGTATATGTATTATAAATTAAATGAATAAACCAACATAACAATAGTTTAGGAAATAATTATTGGGGATTTTATGAATAAAATGGGAGAAAATAAATCAATTTAAACTCTTAAAATTATGGAAAAAATTATAAAACCTCGTGCATGCTTATATATGCATATATATGTTATTTTGAAGATATTTATGCATATTTAAAAATATATAGTGAAAAATTGGGTATCAACACATGCGGTGCAGCCAGAGCACCCGCGCGAGCTGCTACAGAGGAGCCACCAGCAGTTCCAGCTGGAGCCCAGGCGCCTGATATGCCTACTGCTACTATGACTCCAGCACTTCAGGAGACCTTAACACAGTTCCTGAGCATGTTTGGTACATTGGTTCAGGCGGGATTGATTCAGGTTGTACCAACTACTTCACATATCGGGGGAGGGACCCAAACTCCCGCCGTCCCCACTCCAGAGCATCGAGTTCACATTGGTTAGGTTCTAGGTGTCATGGCAACACAGCCTGTGGTCCCAGTTCAGCGGGTGGTGAGGATCTCTCGCTGAGTAGAGGACATGGAGTCTAGGAGAGAGAGGACATACGAGGTTAGGAGAGAGAATATAGGGAGGCGAGGAGACCTCGTAGACCGAAGAGATCAACTGGCCCTTAATTTGGAGGAAGAGTACGGCATGGTAGAGCTTTTGTGTGTCAACCAGCTCAGTTTGCGTTTCAGGCTTCGCACAGTGTTTTAGGTGTTCAGGGGTCTCAGAGTACCCGTACCGCATAGTTCCCACTGCCACGTCAGCTGCGAGGTTGTTTTGAGTGTGGTGACATACGCCATGTGGTGAGGTATTGCCCTAGACTAGGGAGGGGCGCGCCTCCACAGACTTCTCAGCCACAGCGTGCTCCGCAGAGTTCTCAGGCTATGATTTCAGCACCAGTTGCTACCCCACCTGCTCATCAAGCTAGAGGTGGAGGTCGGGGAGGTAGAGGTCGCCCTGGAGGGGGAGGCCAGGCCAGATACTATGCCCTTCCTGCCCGCACTGAGGCTGTCGCCTCTGGTTCTGTCATCACAAGTATTATCCTGGTCTGTCATGGAGATGCATCGGTTTTATTCGATCCAGGCTCCACTTATTCTTATGTGTCCTCTTATTTTTCCCCGCATTTGGGCGTATCTCGGATTCTTTGAGTTCTCCTGTTTTATGTTTCTACTCCTGTTGGAGATTCTCTTGTTGTGGATCGCGTTTATCGGTCGTGTTTGATTGCTATTAGTGGTTTTGCGACCAGATCCAATTTGTTATTGCTCAGCATGGTAGACTTTGATATTATGTTAGGCATGGACTGGTTGTCGCCCCATTATGCTATTCTTGATTGTCATACAAAAACCGTGACGCTGGCTATGCCAGGTGTACCGCAAGGAGAGTGGAGGGGTACCTTAGATCATACTTCTAGTAGAGTTATTTCATTCCTTAAGGCTCAGTGTATGGTTGAGAAGGGGTGTAACGCGTATCTAGCTTATGTGATAGATGTCAGTATTGATACCCCTACAGTTGATTCAGTCCCAGTAGTACGGGATTTCTCTGATGTGTTTCCAGCTGATCTTCCGGGCATGCCGCCCGATAGAGATATTGATTTTGGCATTGATCTATTGCTGGGTACTCGGCCCATTTCTATTCCTCCGTAGCGTATGACTCCTCCTAAGTTGAAGGAGTTGAAGGAGCAGTTACAGAATTGCTTGATAAGGGTTTCATTCGGCCCAGTGTATCACCTTGGGGTGCTCCTGTCTTGTTTGTGAAGAAGAAGGATGGTTCTATGCATATGTGTATTGATCGCCAGTTGAACAAGGTTACAGTGAAGAACCGATATCATTTGCCTCGTATTGATGACCTGTTTGATCAGTTACAGGGTGCTCGTGTGTTTTCCAAGATTGATTTGCGTTCAGGCTATCATCAGTTGAAGATTCGGGAGCCAGATATCCTGAAGACTGCCTTCATGACTCGTTATGGTCATTACGAGTTCCTTGTTATGTCATTTGGGCTGACCAATGCCCCAGCAGCCTTCATGCATTTGATGCTTAGTGTATCCCGGTCATATCTTGACTCATTCGTCATTATCTTTATTTTTGACATTCTGGTATACTCCCGGAGTCGGGAAGATCATGAGCAGCACCTGAGGACAGTGCTTCAGACTTTGAGGGAAAAGAAGTTATATGCTAAGCTCTCGAAATGTGAGTTTTGGTTGGACTCCGTGGCATTCTTGGGTCACGTGGTATCTAGTGAGGGGATAAATGTGGATCCGAAGAAAGTGGAAGCAGTGCAGAGTTGGCCCAGACCATCCTCAGCTACAGAGATCCGTAGTTTTTCTGGCTTGGCGGGTTATTACCATCGATTTGTTGAGGGATTTTAATCCATTGCAGCTCCTATGACCAGTCTGACCCAGAAAGGTGCTCCGTTCCAGTGGACGAAATAGTGCGAGGAGAGCTTTCAGAAGCTCAAGACAGCTTTTATTACAACCTAGTTTTGATATTGCCTACAGGTTCGGGGTCTTTTACTGTCTATTGTGATGCCTCAAGGATTGGCCTTGGAGCGATATTGATGCAGGACGGTAGGGTGATTGCCTACGCGTCCAGACAGTTGAAGGTACATGAGAAGAATTGTCCTGTCCATGATCTTGAGTTAGCTACTATTGTTCACGCCTTGAAGATCTGGCATCATTATTTGTACGGCGTGCCTTGTGAGATTTATACTAATCACCGGAGTTTGCAGCATCTGTTCAAGTAGAAGGACCTTAATTTGCGTCAGAGGAGGTGGTTAGAGCTGCTGAAGGACTATGATATCACTATTTTGTATCACCCAGGAAAGTCCAATGTAGTGGCCAATGCTTTGAGTCGCCGGGCGGAGAGTTTGGGGAGTTTGGCTTATTTACCAGCAGCAGAGAGGCCCATGGCGATGGATGTTCATGCCTTAGCCAGCCAGTTTGTGAGATTGGATCTTTCGGAGACTAGTCGGGTCCTTGCTTGTGTGGTTTCTCGGTCTTCCTTGTTTGATTGTATCCGGGAGCGTCAGTTTGATGACCCTCATTTGCGTGCCCTTAGGGACAAGGTCCTGCAGGGTGATGCCAGAGATGTGACCGTTGGTGATGACGGGTTATTGAGGATGCAGGGTCGGATTTGTGTACCCAATGTTAATAGACTTCGAGACTTGATTCTAGAAGAGGCCCATAGTTCGCGGTATTCCATCTATCAGGGTGCCGCGAAGATGTATCAGGATTTGAGACAGCACTATTCGTGGAGGCGGATGAAGAAGGATATAGTTGGGTTTGTAGCTCGGTGCCTCAATTATCAGCAGGTAAAGTATGAGCACCAGAGGCCGAGTGGATTGCTTCAGTAGATAGAGATTCCGGAGTGGAAGTGGGAGCGAATCAACATGGACGTCGTAGTTAGGCTCCCACGGACTTTGAGGAAGTTTGATGCCATTTGGGTGATTGTGGATCGGCTGACCAAGTCCGCGCACTTCATTCTTATGTGTACCACCTATTCTTCGGAGCGGTTGGCGGAGCTTTATATCCGAGAGATTGTCCGTCTGCATGGTATTCCAGTTTCTATTATTTCAAATAGAGGTACTCAGTTCACATCACGGTTCTGGAGGGCCGTATATCATGAGTTGGGCACTCGGGTAGATTTGAGCACAGCATTTCACCCCCAGACGAATGGACAGTCTGAGCGCACTATTCAGATTTTTGAGGATATGCTGCGTGCGTGTGTGATGGAGTTTTGAGGTTCTTGGGATCAGTTCTTGCCACTGGCTGAGTTTGGTTACAACAACAACTATCAGTCTAGCATTCAGATGGCACCGTATGAGGCCTTGTATGGTAGGCGGCTTAGATCCCCGGTGGGTTGGTTCGAGCGGGGTGAGGCTGGATTATTGGGCACAGGCTTGGTACAGGATGCTTTGGAGAAGGTTAAGGTGATTCAGCATAGGCTCCGTACAGCCCAGTCCAAACAGAAGAGTTATGCGGACCGGAAGGTTCGTAACTTTTCCTATATGGTTGGAGAGCGGGTCTTGCTACGGGTTTCGCCTATGAAAGGCGTTATGAGATTTGGGAAGAAAGTGAAATTGAGTCTGAGGTTTATTGGGCCTTTTGAGATATTGCGACGTGTTGGGGAGGTTGCTTATGAGCTTGCCTTACCTCCCAGCTTGGCAGGAGTTCATCCAGTATTTCATGTTTCGATGCTCCGGAGGTATCACGGTGATCTGTCACACGTGTTGGATTTCAGTTCAGTCCAGTTGGACAAGGATCTATCTTATGTTGAGGAGCCAGTAGTGATATTGGACATGCAGGTTCGAAAGCTGAGGTCAAAGAACATTGCATCAGTGAAGGTTCAATGGTGGGGTCAGCCGGTCGAGGAGGCGACTTGGAAGACTGAGCAGGATATGTGCAGCCGTTACCCTCATCTTTTCACCACTTCAGGTATGTCTCTATACTCGTTCGAGGATGAACGAATGTTTTAAGAAGGGGAGGATGTAACGACCCGGCCGGTCATTTTAAGAATTAACGCCCCGATCCCCTATTAACTGATTTCCCCGTGCTTATTTCTGCTATTGTTAGTTGCCGGGAGGATTCATTTTGTGTTTCGGAGGGTTTTGGGACACTTAGTCCCTAAATGAGAGTTTTAGCCTTAGAATTTGGATCGTAGTCGGATCATGTGAAGACGGCCTCGGAATGGAATTCCGTTGGTTTTGTTAGCTCCGTTGGGTGATTTCGGGCTTTGGGGCGTGTTCGGATTATGTTTTGGAGGTCCGTAGCTTATTTAGGCTTGAAATGCCGAAAGTTGAATTTTGAAGTTTCCGGTTCGATAGTGTGATTTTGATATCGGGGTCGAATGGAATTCCGGAAGTTGGAGTAGGTCCGTTGTGTCATTTGGGACGTGTGTGCAAAATTTCAGGTAATTCGGACGAGGTTTGATAGGCTTTTTGACCGAAAGCGGAAATTTGAAGTTTTGGAAATCCTTAGGCTTGGATTGGAGAGTGATTTGTGGTTTTAGCGTTGTTTAATGTGATTCGAGGGTTGGAATAAGTTCGTATGATATTTTAGGATTAGTTGGCAGGTTCGGTTGAGGTCCCGGGGGCCTCGGGTGAGTTTCGGGTGCTTAACGGAAGTTGAATTGGACTTAGGAGATATATGAAGTTGGCTGAACCTGTCATAACCGCACCTGCGTGTATTGGACAGCAGGTGCGGCACCGCAGAAGCGGTAGGAGGATCGGAGGTGCGGTCTGAGGCATTTTGGGCTTAGGTCACAGATGCGGCCCATGCACTGCAGAAGCGGCACCGCATCTGCCTAAAGGGGGTAGCAGGTGCGAAATTCTTGGTTTAATGAAAAGTCGTATGTGCGACAGGGTCTCCGCAGAAGTGGGACCGCAGGTGCGGTCCCAGAGACGTAGGTGCGGTTGCACTGGTCAGAAAAAGGGGCAGAATCGAGGGTTAAGTCTCAAAACCTTAGAAATTGATTTGGGATCTCGGGATTGGCGATTTTCGTAGAGAATTTCACCTGGGTTCTCGTCTCTTCTCTTCTCTCAACCTAACCCTAGTCTCTCTTCAAACGCCACCTCCCTCTCCGGTCATCTCCGGCGACCACCTTTCAACCCCAAGCCTCCAATGGTCCTTCCATTGCCTTGCTCATCTTCTCTGAGGCCTTCAAGGGCCCTGGGCCACACCGACTTGTATCTAGGGTTACTGTTTTGGTTGTTCATGGCTTCTCCGGTGTGATTCTGGGCAAAATCACACCATAGTTGTTACGATCTTTGAAGTTTATAGCAGGTTCTTCCGCTTCTATTTGGGTTTCCTTTGAAACCCTAACTTTCATTTAAATCTCTTAGATCTGTGCTATTTTCAACGACTCAAGTATGTTTCTTTCTATGATCTACACTGTTCTAAAACCTCTTTTAAATAAATCATCAACTTTAAGCCGTTTTTACTTTCTTTAAAGCTGGGGTTTCTCAGAGTTTCTTCTACACTTGTTTCAACTGATTTTCCTTTATGTTTAAACCTCTTTCCTTGCTTATCTTGACTGATTCTATGTTCTTAGTTCTTTTTAACTCACCTATGTTAAAAGCCGTAATTTCTTTTTTTAGATCATCTTTGTTCTGTGTGTTAGCATGACTACTCAATTCTTGGGTTACCGTGCTTCGAATAGGTTTTACTGAGTCCTTATCCTACTTATATCACCTCTCTATGATTGTATTCATCTTGATTGTTCATCTCTTGCCTCTTTCTGTCGATATTGCTGACCTTGCCTGTTTGCTACGTCTGTTGTTCTTCCCTATTTATATGTTGAAGTATAGAATCATAACCCTCTCTTGATTGATTCTAATTTCCTTATTTGATGGTTTGATTGAAAGATTTTCGTTTAAAACCCTAAAATTCTACCTAGCCTGTTTAAATTGACTGATCCTCTACCTTATTTGCTGTGGTACTTTATTCTCACTAAATCATTCCCTTAATTGAAGTTTTAATAGAATTTAGTCCTAATTGACTGCCCTATGCTTACCGAACTTTGATTCTTTCCTTATTAGTAATGTACTGATTTTTCTTGCCTTACATGCTACTGGTTCTTACCGTTTGAATTAGTTCCCTTAATTAAGGGAGTACTTGCCTTGATTTTCTGATTGATTGATTCTGATTTCCTCAATTATTATGCTACTACGATCTTTACCTTATTTACTACATGTTTTCAAACTATAAATACTCTAGTCTTTCATTAGCACAACACACGAACACTTAGGGTTCGAAACTATCTCTCATACTAAAAAATGTCTTCTCTCTCTCTTGTGCTATTTGCTACTGTTCTAAGTTAGCCGGCTTCAAGCCAAGGCTAACCATTTGTGCTCTCTTGTTCTTTCATTCTGCTTACTCTCCTCTTCACTGGTATGTCCTAGTTTCAATTCAACGTTCCAACAACAACACGATTATTTTATTGTTTCAGTTCTTCTTATTTCGGGTTTGCTTCTATTTGTGGTTCTGTTGTGAAACTTGTAGTTAAGAGTACATTACTAGCATGTTATTATATTTCTCCCTTCCTTTAGATTAGTATATTCCCCTTTACGTGTGTTGCTGAGCATGTCTTATCTCTTACTTGTGTACTTACCATCCTATATCCCATGAATTCCCATATCCATATCACCCCTCTATGTGGCTGTGTTCTTCATGTCTGGTTTTGTGACTATGCCAGTGTCAGCTATTTCTGAGCATGTCTAAAACCAGTCCTAGACCTTCGCTGGGTTATGTGTGTCCCAAACCCCCTTGACCCCTGTGTGTGACTGCTGCATTTACTTGGTTCTGTGAATTAGCTGTGTATGAACCTGTCCTAAGGTTTGGACTTTGTTAACTATTCCAATCTCTTTTTCAAACAATCTCTGTTACTTTACTGAATTACTTTTAAAAAAAGGCTTTTGTTAAATACAGTTTCTTACTAAAACCTTTTCAACTTGTGTCCACCACTTTTCACTCTACTCTTAGTCAATAAGTTCTGCCCCCTCTAGTATGTGTACTGCCTTGGTATCCTTTTGAGAACCCTCTGAACTCTGGCATACTGAGGCTGGCCATTCGATACTGCACTTGTTCAATCTTTGGTTACTAAGTCTAGGTGCACGCGCTGCCTGGGATCCTTGAGATCCTTAAGGAACTTTGATGCACCTAGACTCTGATTTGTCTATAGAATTGAGGCATATGAGGCCATTGGAGGCTTTGGGAAATCTGGGCCTAATCGGAGGCTCCCTATAGAATAGCTTCTTGATTTTCTATTTTTACGTATGTAATTCATTGGCCTGTAATAATTTGTAAACAACTCTGGGGATGGATAGTGGAAAGGGAAGGGGTGACTATGCATTCTTTAGCTATTAAAAGGGTAGAAAATATGTTATTAGGTTTATATTCCTACTTGCGTAATAGAAACCATGCTTAGGACTCATTTCATGCATTAGAGATCATGTTCCCTAGGACTTACACTTACTGTTTTCAGCATGTCCATCTCACTATCATATCACTATCAAAATCCTGCATTAAATATGTTAATAACCGGTGTTTTCTGCGATCATGTTCCTACTGCCATGCACACTTAGAGATCCTATTTTAGGCTAAACAACACTAACAAACATATCATCTCGGCATATTCTGGACATCATGTTTAAACACTATAATATTTGTGCATATCGAAATCCTGCTTAGGGTTCTGCACATACATCATTCTGCATCTCTGCGCATTAGATACCATTTATTTAGGATTTTATTTACATTCGCTTAAGCACACTTAGGCTAACTATGAATGCATAAAAAGGGATAAAACAATTTTACTCAGTTTTTACAATCAACTGGCAATAATTTTGTGTGCTGAACACCTAGAATAGCATGTTTAAACAACCTATTTTCAAACGGTTTCTTACTCCTAAAAATCGGTATACTATCTCACACCTAAGCAAGCCTTAGGTGACCAAACTGTTAAAATTGGAAATATGCCTTCTTGTGTATGCTGCCTAATTCTCAACAGGTTTTAAAATTAGTAGGCAAACTGATTAGGCCTTTCTGAGTAATGCAACAAATCTGCTATCTACTTATCTTCTAAAATCGCCTAGATGTCCTGCCTTAGGAGTCTGAATTAAATACTGCCCTTAACTGTGTTTGAGTCATGCATCTATTTGCACTTCCTGTGGAGGTATACTTGGGCCTTTCATCTGCTTCTCTGTGTCTCCCCCTAATTCCAGTCCTACATGTTCTTATTTGTCGCCCTAGTATTTTTCCTTGAAACCTGAGGGTCTGCCTAGAACATCCCTTATAGGTAGAGGTCCTAACTCCCTCCAGGACCATTAAGAAGGAACGGGTAGCAGCACGCAATATAGATCGTTGACCAACACTCTCTTTGCATGAACACTAAGGGGATGGGAGGGTAGATATGGACATGATGACCGGGGCGCTAATGCCACGCGTAGCCTCTTTCCAATGAGTGATTACCGGGCATTGTACTGATGTGATCCTATAGGCTAACCAACCCAGGACCTCCCTCTCCCCAAATTCTCTTTACTTGAAGCTTTACTGTCTTGCACACAACTTGTTTAAATTCTCGTCTTATCATTTGAATTATACAATACCCAACATGCTCTGTTTACAATTATTTGCTTCAATTGTTTATTTTTGGACTAATTCGTAAGTACAAGTTCGGCCGGGACCCACAGTCGTGGACCAAGAGGGGTGCCTAACACCTTCCCCTCGAGGTTATTTCGAGCCCTTACCCTAATCTCTGGTAATGCAAACCTACCAAAGAGTTAATCGCTCCAGGTGCCCTAACGCACCATAATCCGTTAGGTGGCGACTCTTCAAATACCCAATTCCCAAAAGGAAATAAGTCACTACACCCCGTGAATGTCGAAACCCGGACCCCCTTCCCGTCAAAAAGGGAGGGAAAAAAGGCGGCGCGACAGCATGGCGACTCTGCTGGGGATATTTTTAGGCTCTTACCACAATGAACTTGCTCTTATAAATTAGTCCAAGCATGCTTATCCCGTACCCTCTTCCCTTATTTTTATTTTTTACTGTCTATTTTCTTTTAAGCATTTATTGTTCTTTATTCTTGAAACTGACTAGTCGTTTTGTTTCCTTTTTGTAACTGTATTTTAATTATTTAAATACTGTATTTATTTTTCTTTACGTGAAAATACTTGACTACATGTTATTAACTGCTGCACAAATCATGCTCCACATCATATTCCACTCGTGCGTATCAAATCCCATAGCAACGCTTTAATGAGTGGTTGCGTTCTTCCTATTTACTACCCTTAAATTCGGAAAGGCTTACTTGCGGTAAAATCAGTCGATCAGTGGTGCAGTCGATGGTTCTGTGCCTTCCCCCTCGAGTTGTCCGCTCGAGGGTACCGATCTAAAACCCCATAGAAACCTTACTCTGGTCAAAATTGTGCATGTATCATGGTCAAACCTAGTCGGATCAGTTATGTTGTCCGCATAATAATCCTTTAAGATAAGCCTTATCCAAAGTCCATCGGGTTTTCCATAATCCCAACGGACACAACCACGTTCCGTGCATTAATTTGGAGAAGTAAATGCCGATATGTTGATCACAAATGTATAAATAGTCGAGTCCGGTGGGGGTAAGGTCTAACCCTTTTGTTTTGCCGAAAATAAGGTACGAGGTCCCCGGCTTCGGTATGGTTAGCGTACCCTCACTCTTGCTAGACTGGTGGAGGAATCTTCCATCGAATGACCAAATCAATGAATGGAAAGAAAGGGCCATCAAGACTAGCGAAAAGCTAGAATATCTGGAGTACAGCCTGTTGGAATTGGAAGGAAAAGTGAGGAAGAGAGTCACCGACTGCCAAAACGCTGAGGGAAACGAGGGAGGACATTTGGGAAAGGCATTCTTACAGATGAACCTACGCGAACTGGGGGATTTGATCAACGAGAGCATTCAACCTGAAGAAAGTCCTTCCGAGACCAAATAGATTAGATTTACTTGCTTTTCCTAAAATGTAATAAGGCCAAGTGCCAGTAGCGACTTGTTATGTTAGTGTCGTTTTTGGATTCGTCTACTTTTATATTATGAAATGAAGCATTTATTGGCATTAAAAGTTCTCCAAATCTGCTTGTTGCTAGGCCTACCTCGGGCACAACGAGGCTCCCAAATTAGGACGCAAATTTATATTTCTGCAATATGTGTTTAAATACTGCAAACATTTCAGGATCCTCACTAACTTGCCACCTTTTGTTTTTGCTATTATTATTATTCCCATCCCCTTAGGTTGGTTCGATTATACTGGCCTCATCAGCATATCACACCAGATCCAGAGGCCCTCCACCTCCTCCTCCTCCAANGAGGCTCGGTTGATAGGTACAGATTTAGTTCAGGAGGCCTTGGACAAGGTCAAGATCATTCAGGACAGACTTCGTTGAGCACAGTCTAGGCAAAAGAGCTATGCAGATCGTAAGGTTCGAGATGTAGCTTTCATGGTTGGTGAGCGGGTACTGCTCCGGGTGTCGCCTATGAAGGGCGTGATGAGATTTGGGAAGAAGGGCAAGCTTAGCCCTAGGTACATTGGTCCGTTTGAGGTTCTTGATCGAGTGGGAGAGGTGGCTTATAGACTTGCATTGCCACCTAGCTTATCAGCCGTGCATCCAGTTTTTCATGTGTCCATGCTTCGGAGGTATCACGACGATCCTACCCATGTGTTAGACTTCAGCACTGTCCAGTTGGACAAGGACTTGTCCTATGAGGAGGAGCAGGTAGCTATTCTAGACCGGCAGGTACGTCAGCTGAGATCCAGAACTTTTCCTTCTGTTCGTGTTCAGTGGAGAGGTCAGTCCCCTGAGGCATCGACCTGGGAGTCCGAGTCTGATATGCGGAGCCGTTATCCCCATCTTTTCCCCGACTCAGGTACTTCTTTCTTTTGTCCGTTCGAGGACGAACGGTTGTTTTAGAGGTGGAAAATATGACGATCACCTATTTTCTTATTCATTTCGTGCTTCCGAGGCCTCAAAAACCTCACTTAGGGTTGCCTCGATTTGCGTGCACAGTCCGGCCGCGTAGCCGGAAAGCTTAAATATGAATTCTATGTGAAAAATGCTAAATTTTGATATTAATATGAATATATTTGACTTCGGTCAACATTTTTGGTAAACGGACCTGGACTCGTGATTTGACGGTCCCGGAGGGTCCGTAGAAAAATATGGGACTCGGGCATATGCCCGGAGTCGTATTCCGAGGTCTAGAGCCCGAGAAATGAATTTTTCTATGAAATTATTTTTCTGAAATTATTAAGGAAATTGGAAATGAAATTCGATTAAAAGACTGTGGTATCGGGCTCGTATTTTGGTTCCGACGCCCGGTACAAGTCTTATATATGGTTTAAGGGCTTTCTGTAAAATTTGGTTGAAAACGGACGTCGTTTGACGTGTTTCGGACTTGAAATGGAAATTTGATGCTTTATGAAAATTTTAAAGAAAAACATGAGTTTTGAGGCTTGATTCGATGTATATGATGTTATTTTGGCGATTTGATCGCACGGATAAGTCCGTAGGATGTTTTTGAGGTTGTGTGCATAATTGGTTTGGACACCCGAGGGCGGGAAATCCGGGTCGTGACACGCATTGAGCTCGTTTGGCGGCACTTTTATCATAGCGGCATGCACTTGACATTGAAAGCATTTGCGGACATACTGAATGCAATCCGTCTCCATGGTCATCCAGAAGTAACCGGCCCTGAGTATCTTCTTGGCCAAGACGAAACCATTCATGTGTGGACCACACATCCTAGCATGCACATCCTCAAGTAGCTTAGAAGCTTCCTTTGCGTCAACACATCTTAGTAGACCCAAATTAGGGGTTCTTCTGTACAAGTTCCCTCCGCTGTGGAAGAAGTGATTTGACAGTCTCCGGAGCGTGCGTTTCTGAGTGTGACTTGCATGCTCCGGGTATTCTCCTTTTGATAAGTATTCTTTGATTTCATGGAACCAAGGCTGGCGCGACCGGCGCTCAATCGAGTGAACCCAACTGAGCAAGCCTTATCAACCACTACCTACCCAACTCAATAGGAATAAGGAAGCCATGCTTACCTTTATTTAAACTAGGAACGATAGTACATTCAATATCTTAGTTCACTTTATATCACAACATTTAAAACGTGGTTAAACTTCCAAGGTTCCATACAAGTTATAGTTTAGAAGAAAGCAAGAGTACAAGATTACAACATGGTCCATTGACCTACCCAATACCCAGACATAACCCACACAAACGTCTACGGAGCCTCTAAGGATACAATAGACAGTGATAACAACGCCAGCAACAAGGCCCCGACTATACCTCAAAAGTGAAAGTCTAAAATAAGAAGATACACAATATAACCCCTTGAAGGAGGAAGGGGCTCACCAAGACTCTGTGAAGAAGGATGCTCCGCTTCACACGATCGGCACTATCCGCTATGGAGCCACCTACATTCATTTAAAAATGTAGCGCCCCCGGCAAAAGGGACGTTAGTACATGGAATAGTACTAGTATGTATAACTAAACACCATTTTACTAGAAAGAACTGTCAAACAAGTAAAAGTAAATCACATGAGTAAATCAAGTATGCAAATCGCATAACCTTCATATAATTTCCAAAACTTAGTTTGGGGCATTTCTTTCATATGTTCATCATTGGTCCCAATACCACCGCTGTCTTGAGCGGAGTCCGATCACGACCCGACCTGCTAGGTCACCTCATTGGAGGCATATATCTCAATCAATGTTTTATTCCCCTTATCCGAAATCCAATATCATCACATTACCACCATGTGTGCAGCATGGTGTCCGATCACGACCCGATCGGCTAGGTCGCCTTGCCTAGGAATTATTCCTTTCTCATTAGTCAACACATCGAAATCTTTATTTCACATACCTCATATCAATTCCTTGGCACTTAGGGCCACCATTATCACATTTTTTTCTATTGTCAATACTCATCTTGCAAGTTATGATCATAGGCATATACAAAAAAAATAATTCAAGTTGCAATCACAGGTAAGTGAGCACATAGCTAGCATGCATAATTCTCCGTTTCGATATTGGCTTATAGCCCAAGCATTTCAACACATAATTGTATTTTTCATCCTTCTCTAATTATCAAGAATGGTACATTACACCCATTGAGGCACATCCTTTATGTATATGTGCAGATAATTGCAAGTCAATTAATGCGCAACAACAATCAATACATTAACCAATCCAATCTTACCACACTTTCGTAAACACCAACGGAGATCAATTTCTAATAAAAGGGGGTTTTAGCCATACATACCTCGTTTAAGATTCCCTTAAGTTACTACGACATTTCGGAAATTCTAGCAATCCCAATCTACTTGAGACATAACAAAATTAACACAAATTAGGAAGGTATTCGTGGTTTCAGCTCATTTGAGCATTTTATCAAACACTAGCCCATTGACCTACCCAATACCCAGACATAACCCACACAAACGTCTACGGAGCCTCTAAGGATACAAAAGACAGTGATAACAACGCCGGATACAAGGCCCCGGCTATACCTCAAAAGTGAAAGTCTAAAATAAGAAGATACACAATATAACCCCTTGAAGGAGGAAGGGGCTCACCAAGACTCTATGAAGAAGGATGCTCCGCTACACAAGATCGACACTATCCGCTATGGAGCCACCTACATTCATTTAAAAATGTAGCGCCCCCGACAAAAGGGACGTTAGTACCATGGAATAGTACTAGTATGTATAACTAAATACCATTTTACTAGAAAGAACTGTCAAACAAGTACAAGTAAATCACATGAGTAAATCAAGTATGCAAATCACATAACCTTCATATAATTTCCAAAACTTAGTTTGGGGCATTTCTTTCATATGTTCATCATTGGTCCCAATAACACCACTGTCTTGAGTGGAGTCCGATCACGACCCGACCGGCTAGGTCACCTTATTGGAGGCATATATCTCAATCAATGTTTTATTCCCCTTATCCAAAATCCAATATCATCACATTACCACCATGTGTGCAGCATGGTGTCCGATCACGACCCGATCGGCTAGGTCGCCTTGCCTAGGCATTATTCCTTTCTCATTAGTCAACACATCAAAATCTTTATTTCACATACCTCATATCAATTCCTTGGCACTTAGGGCCACCATTATCACATTGTTTTCTATTGTCAATACTCATCTTGCAAGTTATGATCATAGGCATATACAAAAAAAAAACAATTCAAGTTGCAATCACAGGTAAGTGAGCACAAAGCTAGCATGCATAATTCTCCGTTTCGATATTGGCTTATAGCCCAAGCATTTCAACACATAATTGTATTTTTCATCCTTCTCTAATTATCAAGAATGGTACATTACACCCATTGAGGCACATCCTTTATGTATATGTGCAGATAATTGCAAGTCAATTAATGCGCAACAACAATCAATACATTAACCAATCCAATCTTACCACACTTTCGTAAACACCAACGGAGATCAATTTCTAATAAAAGGGGGTTTTAGCCATACATACCTCGTTTAAGCTTCCCTTAAGTTACTACGACATTTCGGAAATTCTAGCAATCCCAATCTACTTGAGACATAACAAAATTAACACAAATTAGGAAGGTATTCGTGGTTTCAGCTCATTTGAGCATTTTATCAAACACTAGTTGAGCATCTTGATTTTAAATCTCTTTTACAAGATTTTCTTTATTATCCAACCCAATATTTACTTATTTATATTCATCAATCTTCCCACAAACCTAATTTGTACATGCATGTATACATAGTACTATTACCCCAAGAATCATACCTCAATAACCCATCTCACAATCTCTACAATACCAACACAACCTATGTTAGGCACCTATGGCTTCCAATCCCCATCCCATGAGTTGCAATACTTAATCCATACTCATATTTCCATAATAACTCCATATATGTAAGTCTAAGGTGTAGGATTACCTCTTGTAGACGAAATCTTGAAAGACAACTTTGGGGTGTTCTTGAGATTTTGAAGAAATCCTATGAAATCCAATCAAAATCATGTTGTAACTAGTGATTGAGAATTGAAATCACCATGAAAAGACACTTAAAAACTCACATTAGATGTGCAATTAGATGCCTTGGTCGAGTTGGGGGTGTAGAGGAAGCCCTAAGCTTGAGAAATGACTCAAATTCTCTTATTTCCGGTCTTTAGGGGTATTTAAAAGCCTTCCACTAGCGCGATCGCGCTACTGTTCGCGCTATGTTCGCGCTAGGGAGGCAGAATACTTCGCAAAATGCTCGTCTTCTAGCGCGTTCGCGCTAATGGTCGCACTAGTGACACTAGCCCAGTAAAATGGTCATAACTTTCGGTATATACCTCCAAATGACGAACGGTTTGTTGCGCTGGAAACTAGACTCAAAGAGATTTAATTTGATAGGTTGTGCATCACACAACTCCTTATATAACTGGAGATATGATCGTCCAAAGTGAGGTCTAGTGCAAGCTCATTTGGAATTTTAGCCTATTATGAACTTTTCCAATTTTTCTTAGACTTAGGCCTTTCCTTGGACCCCAAATTACTTACCATAAGACTTATACACATATTTACCAAATCCAATTGATGTACACCATGTTAATAGCATATAAAAATATTATAATAAACCTACGTGGCACCACGAGATCCCAGGTTACTTAGCGAAATTTTCCGGGGCCTTACAAAGGCTTTCTATCTGTTTCTTCTTCGGCATGAGCACAATATGCCGGCTGATTATGGATCCTTACCGGGATGGGATCGATATAGTTCTTATCTAGATGTTGTATCATGGACGACAAAGTGGATAATGCATCGGCAAACTCATTCTGAGTTCTGGGCACATGTCGGAATTCTACTTTTGTGAACCTCCTTTTCAATTCCTGCACATGGTGCAGATATGGCAATATCTTGGAATTCTTGGTGGCCCACTCTCCTTGTACCTGGTGCACGAGCAAATCTGAATCTCCGATCACCAACATCTCCTGAATGTTCATATCGATTTCCATGTTGAGCCGTAGTATACAGGCTTCGTACTTTGCCATGTTTTTGGTGTAGGGAAATCTGAGTTTAGCAGATACGGGATAATGCTGACCTGTTTCAGACACCAAAACTGCTCCAATACCTACTCCTTTGAAATTTCGGCTCCGTCAAAGAACATCCTCCAACCGTCATATGCTTCAGCAATGTCTTCTCATAACGAATGATACTTCTTCATCAGGAAAATACATTTTCAAGGGTTCGTATTCTCCTCCCACCGGATTTTCCGCAAGATGATCTGTCAATGCTTGTCCCTTGACTGCCTTTTGAGTTACATAGATGATATCAAACTCACTCAACAGTATCTGCCATTTGGCCAACTTTCCAGTCGGCATGGGTTTTTGGAATATGTACTTCAAGGGATCCATCCTGGATATGAGGTATGTAGTGTAGGCACAGAAGTAATGTCTCAATTTTGTGAGCTGTCCATGTCAGAGCACAGCAAGTGCGTTCAAGCAGGGAGTACCGTGCTTCGTAAGGTGTGAATTTCTTGCTCAAGTAGTATATGGACTGCCCTTCCTTCTCGTCTCGTCATGTTGTCCCAAAACACATCCAAAGGCTCCATCTAGTACAGATAGATAGAGTAGCAAAGGTCGCCCTGGTTCTGGAGGGACCAGCACTGGCGGTGTGGACAGGTATTCCTTGATTCTGTCAAAGGCTTTCTGACAATCCTCTATCCAGTTTGTTTCAGCATCTTTTCTCAGCATCTTGAAGATGGGTTCACATATGACTGTGGATTGTGCTATGAAATGGCTGATGTAGCTCGATCCCTCGACGGCTGACAATGAACCCCAATAACTTTCCCCCAGGAACCCCAAATGCACACTTGGCGGGGTTTAGTTTCAAGTTGTACCTCCTTAGTTTGTCAAAGAACTTTCTCAAGTCTGCTATGTGGTATGCGGCCCTCTTAGATTTGATAATGACGTCGTCCACATATACCTTTATTTCCTTGTGTATCATATCATGGAAGATGGTTGTCATGGCCCTCATATAAGTAGCCCCAACATTCTTTAGACCGAATGGCATCATCTTGTAACAGTATACACCCCAAGGCGTAATAAAGGCTATTTTCTCCGCGTCATCTTCGTCCATCCAAATCTGGTGATAACCCGCGAAGCAATCTACAAAAGATTGGAGTTCATGATTGGCGCAATTATCGATCAGGATGTGTATGTTTGGCAGTGGAAAGTTGTCTTTAGGACTTGCTCTGTTCAAATCCCGATAATCAACACATACTAGGACCTTCCCGTCTTTCTTCGGAACTTGCACAATGTTAGCTAACCAGGTTGGGTACTCAACAACCCTAAGAACTTTGGCTTTGATCTGCTTTGTAACTTCCTCCTTGATTTTCAAACTCATGTCTGGTTTGAATTTTCTGACTTTTTGCTTGAATGGCGGACACATGGGATTGGTAGGCAACTTGTGAGCTACTATAGATGTGCTCAAACCGGTCATATCATCATACGACCATGCGAAAATGTCCTCATATTCCTTTAGAAAATGGATGTATTCTTTCTTCTCTATTGGCGACAACTGAATGCTGATGCGGGTCTCTTTGATGGTCTCGGCGTCTGCCAAATTTACTGCTTCGGTCTCGTCCATATTGGACTTAGGCTTGTTCTCAAAATTCTCAACTTCTCTGACAATTTCCTCAGGTATCTCATCTTCTTCCTCTGAGTCACTATCCTCATGTTGTGTTGCCTCATTACATGTCATAGTCACTGGTTCATCAGGAAAAGTAATAATAACACTATAGAAGGGAGAAGTACAAAAATAGTAATGAATAATGATAAAGGACAAATGCATTTGATTAAAACTGAGAAAAATTGTTCAAAAAGTTTGGCTCGGTTAATTGAGCTTTTATTTTGAAACAAAGAAATCTTAAAACAAAATTGCTAGAAATTTTAAATGCCTAGAAACGGCTATAAATTCTGCCAAGCTACCCAGGGACTCGGTGGGCTCGGGATGGTGTGACGGTCCAGTTTCTGAGAACAGCTCCCTTCGCCATAGTCTGAATGGTGAGGCCTTCTTCCTCCTCCTCCCCCATTATTGCACTGCATCGTATCATTTATTCTGACTTTTCCTTTGCTTTTAGGATCACTTGGAAGAAGAGGGTGTGGAAGACCTTTAGGTATGCTGATGATGCCAGTATGTGCTAACCAACCTCAGGGGAAGGGAATAATAAATAAAAAATAAGCAAAAACAAAAAGGTAACAAGTCAGTGAAGATCCTGAAATGTTTGCAGTATCTAAACAAATATTGCGTAAGTATAAATTTGCGTCCTAATTTGGGAGCCTCATTGTGCCCGAGGTAGGCCTAGCGACAAATTTATTTGGAGAACTTAGATGCCAACAAATGCCTCATTTCATAACATAAAATTAGATGAATCCCAAAACGATACTAAGATAAAAATAAGATAAGTTGCTACTGGCACTTGGCCTTATTACATTTTAGGAAAGCAAGTAAATTTAGCCTATTTGGTCTCGGAAGGACTTTCTTCAGGCTGAATGCTCTTGTCGATCAAATCCCCCAGTTCACGTAGGCTCATTAGCAGGAATGCCTTTGCTAAATGCCCTTCTTCGTTTCCCTCAGCGTTTTGGCAATCGGTGACTCTCTTCCTCACTTTTCCTTCCAATTCCAACAGGCTGTATTCCAGATATTCAAGCTTCTCGCTAGATTTGGCAGCCATTTCTTTCCATTCATTGATTTGGTCATCTGATGGAAGATTCCTCCACCAGTCTAGCAAGAGTGAGGGTGTGCTAACCATACTGAAGTTGGGGACCTCGTGCCTCATTTTCTACAAAATAAAAGGTTAGACCTTACCCCCACCAGACTCGACTATTTATACATTTGTGATCAATATATCGACACTTAGTTCTCCAAATTAATGCACAGAACGTGGTTGTGTCCGTTGGGATTATGGAAAACCTGATGGACTTTGGATAAGGCTTATCTTAAAGGATCATTATGCGGACAACATAACTGATCCGACTAGGTTTGACCATGATGTATGCACAATTTTAACCAAGAGTAAGGTTTCTATGGGGTTTTAGACTGGTACCCTCGAGCGGACAACTCGAGGGGGAAGGCACGGAACCATAGACTGCACCGCTGATCGACTGGTTTTACTGCAAATAAGCCTTTCCGAATTTAAGGGTAGTAAAAAGGAAGAGCGCAACCACTCATTAAAGTGTTGCTATAGGATTTGAGACGCACGAGTGGAATATGATGCGGAGCATGATTTATGCAGCAGTTAATAACATGTAGTCAAGTATTTGCACGTAAAGAAAAATAAATACAGTATTTACATAATTGAAAGACGGTTACAAGAAAAGGAAACAAAGAGACAAGTCAGTTTCAAGAATAAAGAACTATAAATGCTTAAAAGAAAACAAACAGTCAAATTAAGATAAGGGAAGAGGGTACGGGATAAAGCATGCTTGGACTAATTCATAAGGGCAAGTTTGTTATGGTAAGAGCCTAATTATCCCCAACAGAGTCGCCATGCTGTCGCGCCCCCTTTTATCCCTCCCTTTTTGATGGGGAGGGGGTCCGGGTTTCGACATTCACGGGGTGTAATGACTCATTTCCTTTTGGGAATTTGGGTATTTAAAGAGTCGCCACCTAACGGATTATGGTGCGTTAGGGAACCTGGAGCGATTAACTCTTGGGTTGGTTTGCATTACCAGAGATTAGGGTAAGGACTCGAACTAACCTCGAAGGGAAGGTGTTAGGCACCCCTCTTGGTCCACAATTGTGGGTCCCGACCGAACTTGTACTTACGAATTAGTCCAAAAATAAACAATTGAAGCAAATAATTATAAACAGAGAATGTTGGGTATTGTATAATTCAAATGATAAGACGAGAATTTAAACAAGTTGTGTGCAAGACAGTAAAGCTTCAAGTAAAAAATATTTGAGAGAGGGGTCCTAGGTTGGTTAACCTATAGGATCACATCAGTACAATGCCCGGTAATCACTCCTTGGAAAGGGGCTACGCGTGGCATTAGCGCACCGGTCATCATGTCCATATCTACCCTCCTATCCCCTTAGTGGTCATGCAAAGCGAGTGTTGGTCAACGATCTCTATTGCGTGCTGCTACCCGTCCCTTCTTAATGGTCCTGGAGGGAGTTAGGACCTCTACATATAAGGGATGTTCTAGGCAGACCCTTAGGTTTAAAGAAAAAATACTAGGGCAACAAATAAGAACATATAGGAACGCAATTAGGGGGAGACACAGAGAAGCAGATGAAAGGCCCAAGTATACCTCCACAGGAAATGCAAATAGATAGCATGACTCAAACACAGTTAAGGGCAGTATTTAATTCAAACTCCTAAGGCATGACATCTAGGTGATTTTAGAAGATAAGTAGATAGCATATTTGTTGTATTACTCAGAAAGGCCTAATTAGTTTGCCTACTGATTTAAAAACCTGTTGAGAATTAGGCAGCATACACAAGAAGGCAGATTTCCAATTTTAACAGTTTGGTCACCTAAGGCTTGCTTAGGTGTGAGATAGTATACCAATTTTCAGAGGTAAGAAAACTGTTTGAAAATAGGTTGTTTAAACATGCTATTCTAGGTGTTCAGCACACAGAATTATTGCCAGTTGATTGTAAAAACCGAGAAAAATTATTTTATCCCTTTTTATGCATTCATAGTTAGCCTAAGCGTGCTTAAGCGAATATAAATGAAATCCTAAAGACATGGTACCTAATGTGTAGAGATGCAGAATGATGTATGTGCAGAATTCTAAGCAGGATTTCTATATGCACAAATATTACCACGTTTAAACATGATGTCCAGAATTTGCAGAGATGATATGTTTGTTAGTGCTGTTTAGCCTAAAACAGGATCTCTAAGTGTGGATGGCAGTAGGAACATAATCGCAGAAAACACCGGTTATTAACACATTTAACCGCAGGATTTTGATAATGATATGATAGTGAAATGGACATGCTGAAAACAGTAAGTGCAAGTCCTAGGGAACATGATCTCTAATGCATGAAATGAGTCTTAAGCATGGTTTCTATTGCGCAAGTAGGAATATAAACCTAATAGCATGTTTTCTACCCTTTTAATAGCTAAAGCATGCAGTCACCCCTTCCCTTTCCACTATCCATCCCCAGAGTTGTTTACAAATTATTGCAGGCCAATGAAATACATACGTAAAAATAGAAAATCAAGAAGCTATTCTATAGGGAGCCTCCGATTAGGCCCAGATTTCCCAAAGCCTCCAATAGACTCATATGCCTCAATTCCGTTGACAAATCAGAGTCTAGGTGCATCAAAGTTCCCTAAGGATCTCAAGGATCCCGGGCAGTGCTTACACCTAGACTTAGTAACCAAAGATTGAACAAGTGCAGTGTGGAAAGGCCAGCCTCAGTATGCCAGAGTTCAGAGGGTTCTCAGAAGGATCCCAAGGCAGTACACATACTAGAGGGGGCAGAACTTATTGACTAAGAGTAGAGTGAGAAGTGGTGGACACAAGTTGAAAAGGTTTTAGTAAGAAACTGTATTTAATAAAAGCCCCTTTTTAAAAGTAATTCAGTAAAGTAACAGAGATTTTTTGAAAAAGAGATTGGAATAGTTAACAAAGTCCAAACCTTAGGACAGGTTCATACACAGCTAATTCACAGAACCAAGTAAATGCAGCAGTCACACACAGGGGTCAAGGGGGTTTGGGACACACATAACCCAGCAAAGGTCTAGGACTAGTTTTAGACATGCTCAGAAACTTCTGACACTGGAATAGTCCCAAAACCAGACATGAAGAACACAACCACATAGAGGGGTGATTGGGATTTGGGAATTCATGGGATATAGGATGGTAAGTACACAACAAGTAAGAGATAAAACATGCTCAGCAACACACACAAAGGGGAATATACTAATCTAAAGGAAGGGAGATATATAATAACATACTAGTAATGTACTCTTAACTACAAGTTTCACAACAGTACCACAAATAGAAGCAAACCGGAAACAAGAAGAACTAAAACAATAAAATAATCATGTTGTTGTTGGAACTTTGAATTAAAACTAGGACATACCGGTGAAGAGGAGAATAAGCAGAATGAAAGAACAAGAGAGCACAAATTGTTAGCCTTGGCTTGCAGCCGGCTAACTTAGAACAGTAGCAAATAGCACAAGAGAGAGAGAGCAGAGATTTTTTAGTATGAGAGATAGTTTTGAACCCCAAGTGTTCGTGTGTTGTGCTAATGAAAGACTAGAGTATTTATAGTTTGAAAACAGGTAGTAAATAAGGTAAAAATCATAGTAGCATAATAATTGAGGAATTCAGAATCAATCAATCAGAAAATCAAGGAAAGTACTCCCTTAATTAAGGGAACTAATTCAAACGGTAACCAGTAGCATATAAGGCAAGAAAAATCAGTACATGACTAATAAGGAAATAATCAAAGTTCGGTAAGCATAGGGTAGTCAATTAGGACTAATTCAGAAAACTTCAATTAAGGGAATGATTTAGTGAGAATAAAGTACCACAGCAAATATGGTAGAGGATCAGTCAATTTAAACAGGCGAGGTAGAATTTTAGGGTTTTAAACGAAAATCTTTCAATCAAACCATCACATAATGAAATCAGAATCAATCAAGAGAGGGTTATGATTCTATACTTCAACATATAAATAGGGAAGAACAACAGACGTAGCAAACAGGCAAGGTCAGCAATATCAACAGAAAGAGGCAAAAGATGAACAATCAAGATGAATACAATCACATAGAGGTGATATAAGTAGGCTAAGGACTCAGTAAAACCTATTCGAAGCACGGTAACCCAAGAATTGAGTAGTCATGCTAACACACAAAACAAAGAAGATCTAAAAAAAGAAATTAGGGCTTTTAACATAGGCGAGTTGAAAAAGCAATAAGAACATAAATCAGTCAAGATAAGCAAGGAAAGAGGTTTAAACATAAAGGAAAATCAGTTTAAACAAGCGTAGAAGAAACTCTGAGAAACCCTAGCTTCAAAGAAAGTAAAAACGGCTTAAAGTTGATGATTTTTTTAAAAGAGGTTTGAGAACAGTGTAGAACATAGAAAGAAACAGACTTGAATCGTTAAAAATAGCACAGATCTAAGATATTCAAACAAAAATTAGGGTTTCAAAGGAAACCCAGATAGAAACGGAAGAACCTGCTATAAACTTCAAAGATCGTAACAATATGGTGTGATTTTGCCCAGAATCGCACCAGAGAAGCCATGAACAACCAAAACAGTAACCCTAGATACAAGTCGGCGTGGCCCAGGGCCCTTGAAGGCCTCAGAGAAGATGAGCAAGGCAATGGAAGGACCATTGGAGGCTTGGGGTTGAAAGGTGGTCGCCGGAGATGACCGGAGAGGGAGGCGGCATTTGAAGAGAGATTAGGGTTAGGTTGAGAGAAGAGAAGAGATGAGAGTATATGAAGGCGGCGGGGGTTTGGAAATGAGTAGGGTTAGGGTGGTCGTTTAGAATTAAAAGGAAAGAATAAACGAGGGTCGTTGATCTTTAAGATCAACGGCCAGGATCTGATGGGTTTTTGGGTCGGGTAGGTGTAATTAGGATCTGGGTCGGGTTAACTGGGTATGAAATTGGGCTGGGGAATGGGTTCAATTTGGGCTACAATTGAAAGCCAAATCTGGCTATAATTTAAATAGCCACTTTTCCCTTATTTAATTTATAATAAATAATAAACAATTTCTGGAAAATATTTTTATGTACCAAAATGATTTAAAATATGTAATTATCATTTTAAAAATATATGGACCAATTTTACGCATACAAAATGTAATCATACACTAAATAGGCTAACATTGCAATTATATGCAATTTAGCTTAAAAAATACCAAATGCAGTTATAAAAATGCACAAAGAATATATTAACCACATTTTGGTATAAGTATAGAAATTAAATGAATAAATCAACATAAAAATAGTTTGGAAAATAATTATTGGGGATTTTATGAATAAAATGGGAGAAAATAAATCAATTTAAACTCTTAAAATTATGAAAAAAATTATAAACCTTGTGCATGCTTATATATGCATATATATGCTATTTTGAAGATATTTATGCATATTTAAAAATATATAGGAAAAAATTGGGTATCAACAAAGACGATACGACTTACTGTGCCCGTAACGCTCATAAAGAAATTCAAATGGGATGTATGATTTCTGTAAACAAAGCAACTCATCATTTTTCTTAAAACCTAGCATCTTTAGAAAACCGCGAGGGGTGCGATTCTCTGGCACTAGTAATCCTGGACTATCCCACGACAACTTAGAGAAGCCTCTTATTTCTTCTAAGAGGGGAGTCATTTCTATGTCACCAAAGCGGAAGACAACCCTTTTCTCGTCCCAGAACATGGTAGCGGCCTCAATCAATGCACTATTTGGTCGGATGTTAAGCAAAGATGGTAAGTCACCAAGTACCCTTCTCACATGATTCTTGTCGCAAGGCACAAGGTCTTTCTACCAGTCAAGTAGCAGGGGTGGGATGTTTTGGACCATGCCGAACCTGGGACTTTGTGCTTCGTTTTCTAAAAAAAAATAAAGTTAGCCCTTTCCCCCTCCAGATTCGACCACTTACACAATAATGATTAACATATTGGCAGATTTTCTCCAAGTAATGCACATAACATGATAGTATCCATTGGGATTGTAGAAATACCGTCAGACTTTGGACAAGGCTTATCTTAGCAGTCTATTACGTTAACTACGTTCTAACCCGTATTAGGTTTAAAATCATGCATGTACATTTGATATTGGAGTAAGGTTTCTAGAATGGTCTAGACTGGTACTCTCAAGTGGACAACTTAAGAGGGAAAGGCACGGGACCGTCGAATGCACTGCTGATCGACTAGTCTACTGCAAATAAGGCTTTCTGATTTAAAAAACGGTAATTTTGGAAGAGTGTGGACACTCGTCAAGCGCCGCTATGTTGATAATTGGCACGAGTGGAGTATGATGTGGATAATGTTTTATGCAGAGATAATAACACGTTGCCATGTATTTGCATGATAAATATGTAAAAGTAGTAAATACAGTAGTAAGGTAAACATGAAAAACATAGAAAAGAAAGACAAAGGAAGAAGTTAGTTCGTGGAATATATGCAAGAATGTAATAAAGCAGGTAAGGGAGTAGGGATAGTAGAGGCATGATATGGCAGCCTTAGACAAGATGGAAAGAAATGAAGAGTGTGTCCTAGCAAATAAAGGTGAACAGGGAAGGGATGTGCATGTCATAACAGATTTAAGCAAATAGGGGTGAATACCGGAAGGGATTTGCATGTAATAGCAAATTTAAACAGATAAAGGTGAAGAAGGGATGTGCATGTAATAAAGAAAGTAATCCACATAAGTCAAGTTCATTATGGTAAGAGCCTAATTATCTCCAGCAGAGTCGCCATGCTGTCGCGCCCCGTTTTCTCACGAAAGCGGGCTTCGACGTGTGACAACTCTTTTAAATGAGAGATAAAGTGTTAAAAGAAAAGTCGCCACCTAACGATTTTTAAGGTGCGTTAGGGCACCTTTTACGGAGATAACTCTATTTGACTAGTCAACGCCACCAAAGATCGGGTAAGGGCTCAAATTACCTCAAAGAGAAGGTTAGCACTCCTCGTGGTCCACAACTGTGGGTCCCGGTCAAACTTAAGACTATGTGGATTATAATTAGGAGAGATGATCAAATAAACAAAGAGGATAAAAGGTCGGAGAGTTATATTATAACACAATGAGAATTGGTACAAATAATAAAGACTACAAGGATACAACTAGAAGTCAATATTAGATGACTAAGTGTATAAAGGAAAGGGGGGGGGTCCTAAGTTTTTTAGCCTAAAGGATAATTCCACGCAACATAAATAATGCTTCGCAACTCCTTTTAGATAGGAGTTGCTCATATTATTCAGCGGATACAGACTATCATCTCCTGCTGCCCGATTACTATGTTGAAGTTGTTTACCTAAAGCGTTCTAATTCAATTCTAGCTCGTGTCCTATGCGTGCACTACCCGTCCCATGCTTATGGTCCAGGAGGCTTTGGACCTACTATTTGGGTGGTTCTAGACTTTACTTAGGTTGCTCAAAATCATAAAACTAGGCAACATTTAAAATAAATAGGACTTCATGTAAAGACAGTCAAAGACTCAAGTTAGCCTCCACATAAAACCAACAAAAGCACGCGGGCAGATTGTTACATTAGGCAGTAGACAATTTCCGAATTGAAGCAAATTAGAGTCATTAAGTCCTATAGACATGGCTTCTGTATGATTTAGATTTCAAGTGTATAGGCTGTGCTGTTGTTTTAGAACAACGAATTTACAATGCTTCATCCCTATAGGCATATATTTTAGGCGAGCAATGCGATCGAAAATAGTGATAACAGTAGCTAATAATCAATTAAGGTCCTATAGGCATGATACCTAGATGAATATTAATGTGATCCTATAGGCATGCTGTCTAATAATGCATATCAGTAGGCATAGTAAACAGGTTGAGTGAGTGTTTGATTCCTTATAGGCATGGTTTCTACTAGTGTGCATGAAAAATTAAATAGCATATATGGCAGGTTGGGTAGAACAACAAGTAGGTCACATAAACCCAATAGGCATGTTTTCTACCCTTTTATGCAAACATTAGAATATACCCGTTTACCCAATTTCACTAACACCCCAATTGTTTGTTATTACAAATTATTACAGGTCCAATGAATGAACATAAGTAGATATTATACACGGGAAACTGCAGGCCCAAGAAGGCCCCAAAAGAAAAAATGAAGATAACCCAGCACTGCCTGGGCCTTCCACAAGCTCAACCTTCTACGAGCAACAGGCCCAGATGCGAATTAAGCTCAAGCACTAGAGTGTGTCAATTGCTCAGCCAAAGTCCATATTTGGATCAATACATGAACCCATATGGAGTCTCACTTACCAAGCAATTGGGGAGTTAACCATTTGACTAATACACATAGCAATTACTTAAAGAATTCTGGACATACTAACAATGACTAAGTGATAGAATTTGAAGATATGCATTTGTACTTTAGAAGCAGACATGGCAGGGTTGATTAAACAAAGAACATGCAAGCTAAGAGAATCGACAAGGATTATAGGGCAAGTTGATATAACAATACCGACATTCCAAATTCTATCATTTAGCAGGAGGTATCATATTGAGCAGAAGAACATATTAAGAGAGAGAGTTAGGGGGAATCAGGTTTTCTGAAGTCATAAGATAAAACATATCAAAGTGCATAGTCCCAAATGAATACAGAATAGAGCACTCACTTAAAGGATTTAAAGCCTAGGGATCCAAGTCATGTTGAATATCCATCACAATACCAGAAAAACAAATATGCCAACTTCACATCAATAAGACAGGCCAGTATCAAACCTTATAAAAAAGTACAAGTTATGATATCTACTCTAAAAGTCTCAACTAATCACTGAGGGATACAAGATTAAGCAAATCTAAGATATAATAAAGTGACAAAATAGCATGGGAACAGGTCATGGCTAGAACAACAGGGTGGGCATGAATGTCTTAACAGAGATTAGAACACATTCTAGATACGAGTTAGTCATTACAAGAATTCAGGACAAAGCAGGGAATTAAACTCATGCCAGGCAGCAGATATAAACATTTAGGTACCGACATACTAGGCTAAACAGGCTTAAGAGAGTCAACATTGTTCAAATTAAGCATGTGCAATAAACATGTCTCAGAACTGGAAATTTAGGCAAGTTTAATGCTAAAGAAGTTCAGATCACAAAAACAAATTCATTGCCAACAAGGTTGCACACAGAGATGGCCCAGAAACACCTTAAGTCACAAAATTTCAGAGGTATGAATGTGCAAGATATGAACACAAGAGAATGAAATTGCAAAAGCCAAAGAACTTACCAGTTATCAGTTGATAAACAGATAAGCAAGAAAGAATAACCTCAACAGTACTCTAATCGTCAACAAAGAGCAGTAGAACCTAAAGCCTTAGTGCGTCAGAGTTCCCAAGGGTTTTGAATGAGCCCCGGGCGGTGCTCGCACTAAGAAAGGTTGAATAATCAAATTTCGGTAGCCTTGGCTTTCATCCGGCCAAGAGCCAAAGTATAGAACAAGGGAATGAGAGAATAAGAGAGCAATAGCTTTGAGTTTATAGTGAATTTGGTGATTAAAGTTTGTCCAAAAGGGAAATAGGGGGGGGGGGGATTTATATAGTACTAGAAATTGAGCAAACAAACAAGGAAACACTGTAAAATCAAACATAATAAAGGGAATAATAGCATGCAGAATCATTAAAATCGGATTAGGAGAAAAATTAGGCAAAACCTAGTTCATGATGGAGAACCAAAAATAGTCAAAAATCTCACTGAATCGGACCCATATGACCTTGCCATGATGCATATAGACGATATATCGTCCAAATATCGAAGGGTGAAGCTGATCTCCCTTGATTCGGGGACTGGTATTTGCCGAAAATAGCGCAAATACTAAGTAACATCACATTCTTGTAAGTAATACTGAGGTAACACGTAAAAGGTAAGAAAATCACAGAAGGAATCCATGATTGAATCAGATTCAGAGAAGACTGAGAAGGGCGGCTAGGGTTTCTGAATGAGGGAGGGGTTTGGGAGCGTATAGAGGTGGCAGACGAGTGAAATGGGTTAGGGTTTTTTCTGGGTGAGGGGATATAAAGAGATGGGTAGGTTTATTATAGGTCGTTGATAATTTGAGATCAACGGCCAGGATCGAAAGGAGAAGCATGGTAGGTTTTTAAAGGCTACCGACCGTGTTAGGGAATTAGGGGGATCTGGTTTGGGCTGGGGACTTGGGTCGGGTGTATGGGCCTTGATTTTGGTCCAACAATAACTCAAATTGGGCTATAAATTAAAACACATGAAAATTATTAATAAATAATTTATAAAACTATTAATATGTAATAAAATATTACTTGTGCAATAAAGTGATTGAAAATAATAACTTAACATTATAAAAATATTATTTTAGCATAAATAATGTAATAAAATGTAATTATGCATGAATATAGGATGTTATTGCAAAATTATATAAATAGCTCAAGAAAACACAAATATACTTACCTAAAATAAAATAAAATATTTTGAAACCTATATGTTGATGCAAATAATAACTTTAGATAATTAAACCACTACAGAATAATTTAAGGAATAATTAATAAATAATCAAGTAATTTAAATGCGAAGAAATCAATTTGAAGCTCTAAAAAATGTGGAAAATTATAGAAAATACTTGTATAATTCTTATAAATTAAGTAATGATAAATGACATTTTGAGAGTATATATACTATTTTTAAAATATGAGGGCAAAATTGTGTATCAACACCCTTATGTGGTGGATCCATGGCCTCCCGAGAAGGACGTATACCTCATGCCCCCTTCGATCACATATAACTTGGCCTCTCGTATGATCTCAGAGGTATTTATTGGCAACATTATCTCTCCTTTAGTGGTTTCGCATGCCATGTTGAACCCGTTTAGGACTCGGACTGTAGGTACGATCTTGTCTTGTAGCCCGAGCTGTTTTACGACCCTCGACCGGATAATGTTGGCCGAGCTACCTGGATCAATTAACACACAATTAATTCTAGTTTTATTCACAAGTACAAATATTACTAGCGTATCATTGTGAGGTTGTATGACCCCTCTCGCATCCTTGTCGCTGAAAGATAAGACTCCTTCCGGTATGTAGTCTCGAGTTCATTTTTCCATGGTGATGGACACTCTGGTGCATTTCAACACGAGCTCTTGTGGGATATAGACCACACCGATGATCATATTAATGACGTGTTGAGGTTCGATATCTTCTTGTTTCGTCTGCCTGTTAGAATCCCTGTTCCTGAAATGATTCTTGGCCCGATCGCTCAAGAACTCTCGAAGGTGCCCATTGTTGAATAGTCGGGCTACTTCTTCTCTCAGTTGTTAAGAATATTCCGTTCTATGATCGTGAGTTCAATGATATTTGAACACCTGGTTGGGATCCCTTTGAGCTGGATCAAATTGTAAGGGTCGAGACCATTTGGTATCCTTGATTCGCCCGATAGCTGATACGATGGCGACGACATCAATATTAAAGTTGTTTTCCGATAGCCTCGGCGCTTCTTTAGGCCCAGTGGATCTGTCGAAGCTGTTTTTGGTCATGATCCCCCAGTTTCTTCGACCTTGGTCATTTCTCCTTTCGTTTCTTACAGAGTTTCGACCAGACCCACTGCACCTCCGATCTCCATTATACGGCCCATACCAATTCGTGTTTGATCCTGGTTCATGATCAAACTCTCTCTTGATTCTATCGAGGGTTCTGGCGGGATAAACAGACTCCGAAGGGGCCCCGAATCGATCATCTTCGACTCTGATTTTCGATTGATACCGATTGTGTACATAAACCCAAGTAACGGTAGGGTATTCTATCAGATTTTGCTTCAATTACTGTGAAGCCACCGAGCTTCAAATATTAAGTCCCTCAGTGAAAGCCAGCCTAATCATTAGCGAACGGCGGTAGATCCATTCGTTCTATTTGTAAACGGGACATTAATTCCTTGAGCATCTTGTTATTCTTCTGCTTGACTTTGAAAAGGTCCGATTTCCTAGTTTCGACCTTGATGTCACCTACATGTGCTTTTATGAAAGAGTCTGCAAGCATAGCAAATGAGTCAATAGAATTAGGAGGTAAGTTGTGATACCATATCATGGCTCCCTTTGATAGGGTTTCCCCAAATATTTTTCAGCAGAACAGACTCGATCTCGTCGTCTTCCAAGTCTTTCCCTTTGATGGCGCATGTATACAAGGTTATATGCTCATTTGGATCGGTCGTTTCATTTTTACTTAGTTATTTCGGGCATATGAAATTTCTTGGGGATCGGTTTTGGAGCTGCGCTCGGAGGAAATGGTTTTTGCACGAACTTCCTGGAATCTAGTCCCTTCAATATCGGGGGTGCTCCTGGGATCTGATCTACCCTGGAATTATAGGTTTCAACCTTTTTATCGTTCGTTTTGGTCTTCTTTTCTCCAGATTCTATCCTCTATGTCAGTTCCTCGAGCATCTTTATAATTTCGGGGTTAACGCCAGACTCTTATTCGTTCGACCTTACCACGGCCGGCCCCGTTCTACGGGAGACTTCTTGGGGAGGATCGGGTTCAACCCTGCTCGGTTCCTAGCTTTGGCTCTGCAACTGAGCTATCGCCACCTGTTTAGCTTGCAACATTTCGAAGATCATGCGTAGGTTGATCGTGTCTTCTTCAATGTTGTGTTTTGATCTACCAATCGAGCTCCACCACTGATGCTATTTTTAGGTTCGGCCACATACGAATTTACATCAATCGGATCTGCGGTTTGAATTCCAATGGCATCCGCGGGTGGCCCTATGTTACCGGGCACTGATAAATGGGGATATTAACCAATTATTTGCTCACTTTTACTTGCATTTTGAGCCTGAAATGTGTGAAGGTATTCCCGGAAACTAATGTAATATGCTTGCTTGCAGGAATTGATCAAAATGAGCCAAAGGAGGTATAATCAACTCATAAAGGAGTCAAAACTGGAACAAAAACCAAGACTGGGCAAGGAGACCTAAAACGTGGATCGCAAATATTGTGCGGCCGCAGAAGCCACAACGCGGCCACGGTCACAAATGCACGATCCGCGAAAGGGAGATTCAGAGAGTGCATTTTCAGGCCAAATGTGAGCGAGGTCCGTGCCAGAAAAGTGCAGCTGCGAAAGTCTCATCGCGGCCACAATTGGAATTATGCGGACCGCGGTTGCTGAGGTTCAAAGAGTTCACATTTCAAGCAAAAACAAGGAGTGCGGTCTGCGACAGAATTACGCGGCCGTAAAAGTCCACTACGCGATCGTGATGCAAATTACGGGCTGCGCGAAACAATGCTCAACCCAGATCCAAAAGCTAAAAATGCGGACCGCGGTCAGATACACGCGGCCTCGAAAGCAAGAGTGCGGCCGCGGTGAGAATTACGCAGCCGCGAAACCTCCGCAGGGGCATTTTTGTCCCGAAATTTTCAGCTTAGTATAAATAGATCTTTTTGACATTTTTAGGTTAAGCTATGTTTTTGCTGAGCACGTGAGACAGCTGGAGATTCCATTTTGGGAAATTTTGTACTAGAATTATCTTCCAACATTAGATTTTCATCTTTTAATCTAGCATTATGAATTTTATCTTTATTTCATCTTTAGTTTCTACTATTTCCATGAGTAGCTAAACCCAAAGCTAGGGTTGTGACCCAACCCTAGTGTGAGTATTTGATGGGTCTTGAATTTTAGGGCTTGAATGTGTATGGGTTAGTAGTATTTAGTCTAGTTCTTGCTAGAGCTATGGAATTAGTGGTTGCAAACACTGATTCATGCCTTTATGACTTAGTCTCTACTTGAGAAAGAGGGACTAAGTCTAGGAAAACTAGGCAAACAAGGAATTGGGGTGAACTCAATAAATTGATAGCCCCAATTTAAGGGTTAAACCTAGAGATAGTAATACCCGACTTGAGCTAAAATTACTTGAATTGCATGAATACACATTTGGACTTGACAAAGCCAAATTGGTTAAAATCAGTCACACTACCGAGAGGTATAGAGTGAGTACCCGGGTGTGATAGCTATATTACGACCCCAATTAATCACATTGCCCTAGATTCTTGCTACCCGTTAGATATCCACCTAGGTGAAAGTCACTACCCTATTCCCTTTTAAACCCTTGCAAATCAACAACAAAAGCATTGTACTTAGTTTCAAATGTTGCATGCTATAGAATAGAAGTAGAAGTAGAAAACAAACCAACCATTTGTGGAAGTGTAATTAAGAGAAAAACCCACATCTAGACTTAGATATAAATCTAATTCCAAACAAATTAACTCCCTGTGGATTCGATCCCGACCTAGTTGGGTAAAACTGCATCGATCATCCTCACTACTCAATAGTAGTGTCGCGTCCAAGTTTTCCGGGTCCGTGCTTCTAAACTTCAGAGATTATCATTTGCCCCCGCGGCCGCGTTTACTTTTACGCGGTCCGCGATGGGTCATTCGCAGCCGCGTTCTATTTTTTGCGGTCCGCGTTTGATCAAGTACAAAGAGTCAGTAGTCTGAGCCTGACCTCTTCGCGGAGACATTCACTTTTATGCGGTCCGCGATGAGCATTTTGCGACCGCGCTCATTTTTATGCGGTCCGCAGTGCCCTGTTCTGAGAAGCAATGTTTGCATTTCATCTGTACTGTCTTAACACATGCTTGAAGCCTTATTCTGACTATATTTCACTGCTTGTTTGTTGCAGACATTATCCGTTCGTGATGTAGAGGTGATACGTCCAAAGGGAGGGCAGAACCCTCCCGAGGCAGGGGTAAACGCAAGACTAAGCTACCTCTAGCAATGCAAAAGTCAATCGGCAAACTAAGACCCTCCATTAAAGCTACAGATAAAGCAGCGGACCATTCTGACACCAGTGAGTATGTCCCATCCCGGGAAGCTTCGGAAGGAGACTCCGTGCCAATACATATCCCTACATAATTCCCGGGGAGACTTCAGTTAGTTGATGAACCTACCTCCTCTTCTGAGTCGTCTGATGGCTCAGAGGGAGGTAGTGAGGCTTCGACACCATCTTCCCTACCTGATACAACATCGGCCTCACCAGCTGCTCCTATTACTGTTGATGATGATGACGAGCTCCCGAATGACGGGAGAGGGAGTGATACCAATGTGGGAGGGTTGGCCTGGTCCAGAAAGCCCGAGGTGTGGGCTGATTTATTCGTGGGCGTGAAAGCATAACTGAAGTTACGGGAATGGTGGTCCCAAAAGTCGCTCACCCTTGAGCGACAGTTCATAGAGATTCCTTCCCCACAATCCAAATGTCAAGAGGCAGTTTGAGGGGAGAAAAGGATGGAAGTTCTTCACCAGCAAAGTGCCGGATGCAAATGAGTACCTTGTCAAAGAGTTCTATGCCAATGTTGCCCACATCAAAAAGGGAACCACTGTGACAATGGTTCGGAACTTGAAGATCCGGTTTGATGTCCACACTTTGAACGAATATGCCGGTTTTGAGGATGTGGAAGCCGTGAAATACTTGGAGATGCTGGCCCTAGATGAAGCATCCCGTCCATGGATAGCAGAGATATTAGCCATTCTAGGGACGACACCGACATGACTCACAGCTGGAGTCCCAATAGCCAGAAACACCCTCAGCTTTGAAGCCAAAGGGTGGTCCACATTTGTGTGCAGCCGGCTGGACCCGTGCCAGCATGATAATGTCCTCCCACTCACCCGGGTGATCTTGGTAGCTTCCATCATGGCGGGGTATCCAATCAATATGGGGAACCTCATGTACTACCATATCTCCAAGGCAATTGGAAAAGAGGAAAGATCTTATCCCTACCCCAACTTCCTCACTATGTATTTCAAGGACCAAGGGGTTGAGAAGAAGCACTATGAGACAAAGGTGAAGCCCAAAAAGCCTTTCTCTTGGTATATCCTCCAAGGATTGGGCAACCCTAAAGCAAAGGGTAAAGCCGTTATCTCCATTGGCCGGTCTGAAGAGCCAAGGGTAGTGGTCACTGGGTCAGAGCCTTCCACAGCAGGGGGATCTTCAGTTGTCATGCCTCCTCTTTCATCCGGGCCATCCATCATAGTGCCATTATCTGTGCCCTCATCTTCCACTTACCCTCGGACTGCACTGCGGGTTTCTCAGACATTATCCAGCATCAACAACTGGATGCAGGCAGCTACATCAAAGCTGACTGTCTTATCTAGTGCAGTAGCAGCACAGTCAGTCCCAGCACAGCTTTAGGTACCTCCATCATTGGAGGATTCATTGAAGGAGCTTACGGACAACCAGAAGAAGCTCCTGGACAACCAAAAGAAGATCCTGGACACTTTGGTTACACATGGAAAGGTTATTAAGGATCTGGGCAAGCAAGTGAAGAAGATGAAGAAGACTCGGGCTTCAAAGGAGTCAATGGAGTTACTGAAGAAGGAGGTAGAGAGGTTTACTTCTGCTGGAGATATCCCACTAGACTTGCTCATGGAGGAGCAAGTCCCAGCAGCACAGGCAGCATAGTAGGAGGCACTAGCAGGTGGCCAGTCTGAGGAGCCAGTTGCCACTACACATACTGCTGAGGAGATGATCCAGATGCTCCACCACCCCATGGTCCCCCAGTAAGAGGATTTGGAGATCCAGTTAGAGGACCCAGAGGGAGCTGATGAGCCTATGCAGTCCGAGGACCCCACTCATGTGCCTGACCCGATGCTGACAGAGACCACATAGAGAGTTTTCTTTACTCTCTAATTCTTTCCCTGATCTTATTTTGATATTAGCATTGAGGACAATGCTATCTTTTATTTGGGGGGGGGGGGGTTCCATTTTGATTTGATGATGATTTGATGACATTGGTATGTAATAACTATGATACTATTTTTCTTTATCTTTACTTCTCTTTATTTTCACTTTTGGTATGTATATATTTGTTACTTTCACATTTGGTATGTATATACTTTTACCATTTGATGTATATATTCATTTTTATTTATGTATATATTTGCTTTACTTCAAGTTTGTATATATTCAGTTTGATTTCTGTAGTTTACTTCATAATTTCTTTTGTAATTTTACTTCATAACTTCTTATTTCCTTTAGTAGTTTCTTTTTAAGTTGTTAGCTTCTTTTTACATTTTATGTGAACAATAAGCCTTTGGTTTTCTTAATGCCACGGTTCTTTCCAAAGGTGGATGTTGTGTGAATCGGGTGGCTCTTCCTGATGTTGGATGGCGTGACAACCTTCTTAAGGGATTGAGTCTGTTTTATTTATGTTTTGATGTGAATAGTAGTAATGCATAAAAGTGTGTCAAGCAGGCTTCACTTGGGCCTAACACATTTACCTTCAACCTTATGGTTAGAAACAAGTTGATTGGCAAAGAATAGTTCTAGTTGTGACCTTTAGACTCTTGTGTTGACTAAACAATCATCAAGTGGCTTCTTGGAGCCATTTGTGATGCTCAATCTTAGCTAGGGTTGTTGTGGGCCTTCGACTCTGTTCTCTTTAACAATCCAATAGCTTGTGAGGTGAGGTATTGAATTGCAAGTCCAAGTTCCGTGCCAACAAGTCTAGAACTTGCCCTGAATGTTTGTTTAGGCGAAACTCAAGTGTAGCTCGACTTGAGAAATGATTATAGGCTCTCCTTGATCAAATGTCAAACATGAAAGCTTCTGTAGCCTACCAATATAATATCCCTAGTTAACCCCTTTGAGCCGAAGCCCTTTTTTCTTTCAATAACCATGATACAAGCCTTTATCTATTCTATAATGACCCTCTCTTGGCACCGATCTTTCCTTAGCATTCACAATTGGCAAAAGCATAAGTTTTTGGGAGAGACGAGGAATGTGAGAGTGATAAAAGGTACTAAATGAAGAAAAGGAAAGGCAAAAGAAAAGAAAGAAAATCCAAACAGAAGTATGTCAAAAAGAAAGTGAATAAGATAGAAAAGTGAAGGGATTCAAATAAAGAAATGATGAACGGCATGTAATGATTAGTAAAGGAGAAAATTGATCGTAATGAACAAGAAAGAATGACAGTGTGTCTCTCTAGTTCCCCTAAGGAAGAAGAAAATGACTCAAAGAGTCAAGAAAATATGAGCCGAAATGGAAATGGAGTGCTTAAGGAAAGATGAAACCATCATATGTCAATAAGTCCTACCTTGATCCAAAAGCCTTCATTACATTCCCGCAAAAGCCCTATATGGTTTTGAGTTGATTGAGCTTACATTAGTGGTGATTTACATAAGGGGCAAGCTTATGGTACTTAGAGCCGAACTTGTGGCATTCCCTTGAGAGAGATGAGCGAACTTCTCCATAATCCGTGCTTTGGATGCTACAATCTAAAGTGAGATTTGCTTATGGAGAGTAGAGGAGGAAGAGTTTGGGTTCCACAATGACCTACGTAGTAGAACGAGCTTCCTTGGTAAGTTAAGTCAACTCTTGATGCTCTTATGTCGCATTAGAACTATGGTACTCAAAAAGGTTTTATGTTGTTGATAATTCATTTGTGTTGAGGGTAATTGTTAGTCCCAATTGATGCATGATTGATTCACATTAGGGCAGCTGAAATATCCTTTTGTTTTGTTGAAGTGGGGGCGGGAATTACCTTATTTGCTTGAGGACAAGCAAACGCTTAAGTTTGGGGGAATTGATAAGTGGGAATTTTAACCATTATTTGCTCTCTTTTTACTTGCGTTTTGGGCTTAAAATACGTGAAGGTATTCCCGAAAACTAACATAATATGCTTGCTTGCAGGGATTGTTCATAATGAGCCAAAGTGGCCATGATCAACTCATAAAGGAGTCAAAACATGAATAAAGACCAAGACTGGGCCAAGAGCTGTAGAGCGCGGACCGCGACATAAAAGTGTGGCCGCGTAAGTATCAACGCGAACACGGCCAATAATTTGCGGACAGCAAAATGGAGAATCAGAGAGGTGGTTTTTGGGCATAGACATGGACGCGGACCGCGTCAGAAAGTGGCGGCTGCGAAAGTACCACCGCGGCCGCGATAGGAATTTCGTGGACCGCAGTTGCTAGGATTTTGAGAGCTCACAAGTTATGCAAAAATGTTAAATGCTGACCGCGATCAAAATTACGCGGCCGCGGAAGGCTCTCATGCCGACGCGGTGAAAATTATGCGATCCGCGAAACAAGGTTCAACCTAGTCCCAGATGTGAAGAAACGTGGACCGCGATCAAAATTACGTGGCCTCGAAGCAAGAGTGCGGCCACGGTCAGATTTACGCGGCCGCGAAACCTCCGTAAGGGTATTTTTGTGCGGAAATTTTAGCTTAGTATAAATAGATCTTTTTCACATTTTTAGGTTAAGTTTTGTTTTGCTGAGCACGTGAGGCGGCCAAATTTACTGTTTTTGGAAATTTTGTATTAGATTCAAATTTAAACATTAGCTTTTCATATTTTAATCTAGTATTATGGATTTTATCTTTATTTCATCTTTGACTTCTGCTATTTCCATAAGTAGCTAAACCCATAGCTAGGGTTGTGACCCAACCCTAGTGTGGATATTTGATGGATCTTGAATTTTAGGGCTTGAATGTGTATGGATTAGTAGTATTTAGCCTAGTTCTTGCTAGAACTATGGAATTAGTGGTTGCAAACACTGATTCATGCCTTTATGACTTAGTCTCTACTTGAGAAAGAGGGACTAAGTCTAGGAAAACTAGGCTAACAAGGAATTGGGGTGAACTCAAGAAATCGATAGCCCCAATTAAAGGGTTAAACCTAGAGATAGTAATACCCGACTTGAACTAACATCACTTGTATTGCATGAATACCCATTTGGACTTGAGAAAGCCAAATTGGGCAAAATCACTCAAACTACCGAGAGGTATAGAGTGAGTACCCGGGTGTGATAGTTATACTACGATCCCAATTAATAACATGATTGCCCTAGATTCTTGCTACCTGTTAGATTTCCACCTAGGCGGAAGTTACTATCCTAGTCCCTTTAAATCCTTGAAAAACAACATCAAAAATATTGTACTTAGTTTTAACTATTGCATGCTATAGAATAGAGATAGAAGTAGAAAACAAACCATCCATGTATGGAAGTGTAATTAAGAGCAAAACCCATATTTAGACTCGGATATAAATCTAACTCCAAAAAAATTAACTCCGTGTGGATTCGATCCCGACTCCGTTGGGTAAAACTACATCGACCATCCTCGCTACTCAATAGTAGTGCAGGCTTCGATCCGATCATCACCCCATCCACAACTCCATTTTTCCCTGAGTCCTGGACTCGTACACGTAAGTTCAACGCCTATCTTTTTTTCTGAAAAAAAGTTATTTCATGTTGTTGTTGATCCTTCTCTTTTCATTATTTTAGCAACTCGGTAGATACCAGCAAGGGTTGAAGGCTTGGACTAGTGGGTTTAGAAGATTCTGGACATCACCACGCTTGAGACCCGCCGGTGGAAAGATTTGGCCCCCAAATACGGGTGGAAGGCCAAAAATTATGGTACATTGACTCTTGAAACTAATTTTGACCTCATCTCATTTTTGGGCATAAGAAAATTGGTTAACCTCTTTTTTCGTTGAATTTAGGTGTCCCGCAGGGTTTTGTTACCATCCCTTAGGCGGATGTTTTGGCTGATCCCGCGGAGGCTACGAGGTTGCTGAAAGAGGCTCTCACCCGAACAGGCGCCATCGGATCTGCTTTCGGTGCAAGCGCTTCCTCTCGAAGTCCTCGGCTGAAGAGCAAGCAACCAAAATTGTGGCGTTCTTCCTCGGCCAAATACAAGAATAAAAAGGTGAAGAAAGTCGCACCGAGCCAGCCGCAGTCACTGTGGTAATTGATGAAGATGGGGAAGCCAGTGATGAATGGGCTTCCTTACAAAAGAGACAACAACTTTCATCAGCTCAACAAAATGCTAATTTAGAAGAGCTTATGACCCCAACCGGGGACGACGCCCAAATGCTCTAGTGAATTGACTTGGTGGAAAATGCTAATTCTTCCTTTATAGTCCCAGTTGCTGCTCTTGGTACTATAAGGCTGAGTGTCGGGCCTCTTCCGCCTTCGGTTGGTGAGCAACCAAAAACCAGCACTGGCTTCGCCGCAACTGCTTCTCATCCCACAAAACCATCAGCTTCATCCCCTTCCACGCCAGCCATACCTTCTTCACCAGCAACTGCTACATCACCCCCATCGACCACAGACATTCGAAATGAGGATGTCCCTCCTCCCCAGTCCCCAGGCCATGGGAATTTGGGGCACAACTATTTGCCCCCTTCTGCAGATCCCCAGAGAAGGAGGAGTGTCTCCCTCCCGATATGTACCGAGTGCCATCTACTTTCGGCGGATGGAACTTGCCAATTACTTGAAGCCGCTGTCTTCAGAGAAATATAAAAAAAAATACACTCTCTTTTGGGGAAGCGTATGATAAATAATGCCATGCACAATGCAGCAACGGTACTATACTTGTTCTTTTTATAGCCTGTTTCTTTTTTATTTGCTTTGACAGAGTTTCTTATTTGGTTTTTGTTTCTCAAGCCAACTTCCTTGTTTCTGAAGGCCTTCAGAAGTTGATCCTCGTTAAATAAAAGCTTAAGTCTGAGCGGGATCAACTGTTGGACGAGAGGGACCAAATTAATGCTCGCCTACCGGTGTTGGAGGCAAAAGCTACTGAAGTTGGTGAGTTAGAGGCTCGGCTACAGCATAGTGAGCAGGAAGTGAGGGCCCCCAGCCAAGAAGCCTCTCAGTTAAATGTATAGTTTCAAGAAGACAAGGCTAAATGGTCTGAGGTCCAAAATGTTGTGCTTGCTGCTGCCGAGCGCGAGCTTCCTCCACTGAACGAGTAAATAACTTGGAGGCATCCTTCAATTCCAAGACTGCAGAGGTCGTTGTTGTAGAGGAGAAGCATGCCCAGATGGAGGATAGGTATAACAGGATCATGTAACATAATAAGGTTCATATAACCACTATTCGTGATCTTGATCTTAGCCTTAGTGCCGCGAGATCCGAGAGAGGTGGCCTTTCGACCTAGGTTGAGCGCCTTAAATAAGAACTTTAACACTGAGCTGATTCCCTCATCATTGAAAAAACATATTCTACAGATAGAATGAGGAGAAAAATCTTGGAAGAGGCCAAATCGGGTGTCATTGATATTGACGATGAAATCGCTAAGGCCCGAGAGCTGGAGTCAACCACTCGAAGACGTCTCCCGGCTCAGCCCGATGCAAGTGACTCTTCTGGTTTTGGTTCCAAGTTCTAAGGAACCAAGGAGGAACTCGAAGAGAATAATGATGAAGGCCAAGATCTCGAGCCGATGACAGATCTGCCTACTTCTCCTGGGGCGTTGATGTTTCTCTTCCCCCTCTGGGGGCGATATAGTTTAGTTTTTGCTTTCTTTTCCTTTGTTCTTTTCTTTTCATATTTTTGTACTTGTGTTGCTTGACACGTTTGATAAATAAAAGTGCTTTTTGTTTAAGCATTGCGCAAAGTTTACTTTATTGTGTCGAATTATGCAAGGCTTCGGGTGAATTTTTCCCCGATAGCATTTGGGTTCCGGGCATAAACCCTTCCGAAACCAACCCTTTACTGTGAGGGTTTTATAAAAGAGGGCCCTCTTATGTTACGGTGCTATTGAAGAGTACATCTTATGTTCATTCCGGCACTAGCATTTGAAATACTTGATTAACTTTCAAATGATAAGATCAATTCATTGTTTGGACAAGAAACAAGATAAAAATAAAAGGACTTTATTTTATTCCTTATATCTTCAAAAGTACATAAGCATTCATTTTGCTAAAAAAGAGATTGTCATTACTTGTGGCTAGTTTGTTGTTTCTACGGGGCTGGCTATACAATCCCCGGCCCCGATGAGATATTTTTGTTCCTGAAATGTAGTCCCGATTTTTGTGGCAATCAGATTGTCGTATTCTCATATCATTCCCCCTAGTGTTCGGATGCAAAGAATGCGAATTGGAACACTGGAAGTCTTGCTCCTTTGAGGATTCCACCAGTGAATGGTTGGATAATCTTTGGTCCGATAGCAAGCTTCGTTTCCCGTTAGGAACTTTGCTGCCGAGCCAAAGATTATCTAACCACCTCCCAGTGTCTTGTAGGGAAGGAGCACTCGTGAACGGTTGAATAGCCTTTGGTCCAATAGCAAGCTTTTTTTCCTGTTAGAAACTTTACTATCGAGCCAAAGACTATCTAACCATCCTGTAGTAGCTTGTCGTTTTCATGCCTTGTAATTTAAAGGTCTTATTTTTGCCAATGATATTTCCTTCGTAGTATGTTTTCCATTGCTTCCTCGTTAAAAACCTTTCCAGAAAAACCCAATTGGGACAAAAACTGGACGAAGGGAAAAAGAGTGCAGCACATACTTTCAGTATAAGCGGTGCTCATCAGCAATAATACCTTTTGAGTGAGTCACGTTGCAGTTGCTTGGCAATTTGACTCCATCTTGGTTTTCTAGTTCGTATGATCCTTTCCCGGTGACAGCTGAAGTCGGGTAGGGGCCTTCCCATGTTAGACCCACCTTTCCTGCGTTGAGCTCCCGGTTGTTTTGAGTCATATTAAGTAAAACAAAGTCTCCCACTTTGAAATAACGGAGATTGGACCTTCGATTATAGTATTCTTTGTTTTTGAGCCACCATCTTTATGTGAGCTAAGTCCCTACTTTCGTCAAGAAGCTCCAATTTCACTAGCAATGCTTTGTTGTTTTTTTCTTCATTCGCCCGGCAGTACCTCAAGGTTGGTTACTTCCACTAGTATCAGAGTTTATGCTCTGTATATGAGAGAAAGGTGTCTTTCCCATGCTTGACTTGGCTGTCGTCTATTATGCCCATAACACTCCTGGTAATTATTCGGGTCATTTGCCTTTGCCTGCTTCTAATCTCTTTTTGAGGTGTTGAATAATCATCTTATTTGTTGATTCTGCTTGGCCATTTGCCCTCGTATGGTATGGTGAAGATGCGATTCTTTTGATTTTCAAGTCTTCAAGGAATTTTGTGACCTTTGCGCCTATGAGATGTGGCCCGTTATCGTAGGCAGTCTCCTTTGGTATTCCGAACCGGCAGATTATGTTCTCCCATAGGAAATTGACCACTTCGCGCTCGCCGATTTTCTGGTAAGGACCTGCTTCAACCCACTTAGAGAAGTAACCAGATAAAATCAAAAGAAATATTACCTTATCGAGAGCCAGTGGCAGCGAACCGACTATGTTCATCCCCATTTCATGAATGGCCTTGGCGATAATACCGAGTGCAATAACTCTGCCGGTTGGTGTACTAACGGCGCAAGGCATTAACACTTGTCGCATTTCTGAACGAACGCCTTAGCGTCTTGTTCCATCCGGGGCTAGTAGTATCCTGCCCTAACTAATTTTAACATCAACGAGTCTGCACCTGAATTATTTCCATAGATTCCTTCGTGAACCTCTCTCATAACGTAATTAGCCTCAGAGGTTCCTAAACATCGGGCAAACGAGCCTTGGAATGACCTTCTGTATAATTGTCCTCCCCAAAAGCTATAACAAGCTGCTTTGGTGCGGAGTGCCTGGGATGCCTTCGGGTCTTTGGGCAGTTTGTCGTGCTCAAAGTAGTCGATGATTTCATTTCTCCAGTCCCACATCAAGTTGGTCCTATTTACTTCATAATAACCGTCTACATCCAATATCGAGTGCATGAGCTCTACGACCATACTGGAATCTGATCCCTTCATCTCCATGGACGAGCCCATATTGGACAATGCATCTGCTTCTACGTTTTCTTCTCGTGGGATATGGGTGATTGACCATTCCCTGAACAGTGCGAGTAGAGTTTGAACTTTCACCACATATTGCTGCATGCGTTCCTCCTTGGTATCGAAGATTCCATATACCTGATTTACCACCAGTTGTGAATCGCATTTGATTTCAATGACCTCGGAGTCTAATCTCCGGGCCAGTTCAAGTCCTGCAATCAAAGCCTCGTACTCGGCTTCATTGTTAGTCAAGGGAATAGTTTTATGGCCTGCCTCAGGGTTTCTGCTGAGGGCGTAATTAAGACTACCCCGAGCCCGGACACTCTCACATTGGAAGCTCCGTCCCTGAACAAGGTCCAAACCCCAAATGTCATTTTCGACACCAGCACCGCTTACTTAGTGGCCAAAGGCAACAGCCCTAGACTGAAATCGGCCACGAAGTCGGCCAAAACTTATGATTTGATCGCATTCCTGGGTTTATATTTGATGTTAAATTCACTCATTTCAACTTCCCACTTGTCCAGTTGACCTGACAATTCAGGTTTGTGAAAGATAATTCGCAGGGAAAAAATTTCACCACGACTATCGGGTGGCACTGAAAGTATGGCCTAAGCTTTCGAGCGGAAAATACGAGAGCTAAAGCCAATTTTTCAAGGAGCGGATAACGAGTTTCTGATCCCATTAAAATTTTGCTAACAAAATATATAGGAGATTGCATACCTTCATCTTTCCAGACCAGAATGACACTTACCACTACCTCCAAGACCGCTAAGTATATTAGCAACTGTTCACCTTCCTCTAGTTTTGATAGTAACAAAGCGCTTGATAAATATCATTTTAGGTCTTTTAGGGCCTGTTGGCATTTCGGAGTCCATTCGAAGTTCTTCTTCTTCTTCTTCAGAAGTGAGAAGGATTGATGGCATTTTCCGAGGACCGAGAAATGAACCTGCTTAGAGCGGCCAATCTTCCGGGTAACCTTTGGACTTCTTTCACGTTTATCAGCTGATCTGGAATGTCCTTGATGGCTTTAATCTTTTTAGGATTTACTTCGATCCCCCTTTGTGACACCAAGAAACCCAAAAATTTACCGGAGCAGACTTTGAATGCACATTTTTCGAGGTTAAGCTTCGTGTTATGCTTTCTTAGGATGTCAAAGGTTTCTTGGAGGCGTTTCAGATGGTCACATGCGTTCAAAGACTTAACCATCATATCATCTATGTAAACTTCCATTATTTTCCCTATTTGCTTTTCAAACATTTTGTTCACGAGCCTCTAATAAGTGACTCCATTGTTCTTAAGCCCGAAGGGCATCACATTGTAGCAATATGTGCAAAGTTCGTAATGAATGAAGTTTTTTCCTGATCCTCCGGGTTCATTTTTATTTGATTGTACCCGGAATAGGCATCGAGGAAACTCATCAACTCGTGCCCGGTCGTCGCATCAATCGTTTGATCAATGTTTGGCAATGGGAACGAGTCTTTCAGACAAGCCTTATTCAAATCCTTATAATCTACACACGAGCAAAAAATTTTATTCTATTTTGGAACTGCTACTATGTTAGCTAGCCAGTCAGGATACTTTACCTCCCAGATTGAACCTATATCAAGTAATTGAGTTACCTCTTCATTGACAAACCTGTTTCTGACCTCGGCAATAGGGCATTTCTTTTGCCTTACCGGCGGGATGCTGGGGTCCAAGCTTAGCTTATGCACGACCACCTCTAGCGAGATACTTGTCATATCCGCATGCGACCATGCAAAATAATCAACATTAGTTTAAGAAATTCTATAAATACTGACCTGAGCTTGGGGTTTAGTCCTATCCCCAAGTGGAATTTCCTCTCCAGAAACTTTTTGAACAATGCTACTAGTTCGAGTTGACCCCACTAGTGGGATTTTACTGGGTTGTTGTTGTTGCTACTTGTTCGAGTTCCTCCGCTGTGGATTTGGTCGTGTCCGTTTCTTCTGGCACCTATAAATACCTCGGTACCTAGTAGGATTCTAACGACTCTTCCCCTTTGTCGTCTTCGTTTGATTCGGGAGAAGGAGCCAGTTCTTGTAATTGCTATGCTGCGGGTTCCTTCCCTTTACTGTCGAAAACTGAGACCGCGTTCATTTGCCTTAACACCGGTTGATACCCTCTTATTTTTGTTTGATTCCCTCTAGAGTTGGGAATTTCAGAAGTTGGTGATATGTTGATGGTACGACCTTCATCTCGTGTAACCGCGGTCTGCCAGGAATTATGTTGTAGCCCATGTCACCATCTACTACTTCAAACAGGGTAGTCTTCATGACCCTTCGGCGTTCATGGGCAGCAAGATCTCCCCTCGGATCGTCACACTTGATAAGTTGACCCCGGTGAGGAGCTTTGTTGCCGGAATGATGCTTTCGGTTAGCTTGGCTTGCTCCAGCACTCTCCATTGAATGATATTGGATGAACTTCCTCGGTCCACCAAAAACGTTTAATTTTAAAATCTAAAACATTAAGAGAAATTAACAGGGCATCATTGTGCAGTAGTAGAAGTCCATCGGCGTCCTGCTCTGTGAAGTTGATATCGTGCTCGGCGACTTTCCAGAGTCTCTTGCTATGAGTCACCGACACCTTTGTCTTTTTTACTGCTGAGAAGGTCACACCGTTGATCTCGTTTCCCCCGAAAATTATGTTAATGGTTTGTCAGGGAGGGTCCTCGCCTATCTTTGAGGAATCTGTGTTTACCCGGTTGCGGCCATAATTGTTTTTGGCCTGGTCGCTTAAGAACTCTCTGAGATAGCCATTTTTAATTAACGTTGCCACCTCCTCAGATGTCAGCAGTCCCCAGTCTGGTGGCCGTTAGTCCCATGATACTCGTACCATAGATTTGGATCCTCTGGGTGGGAGCAGATCTCATTGGCCTCGGAAATTATGCTTCTTGATGTTCCTCATCGCCGACAACAGCTCTACTACACTGACATTAAAATTGTATTCGGACAGCCTGGGATAGGTGGAGTCCCAAGAATCCGATACCTCTTATCTTGCAATGATATGCTATTTCGGCCACGTTTAGTTCTTCTATCGGAGCAAACCTATCCGCCGACCGGAACCCTTTGTCGCGTCCTTCAGCCCTTTCCTAGGGCAAAAACCGGCCCTTGGAAGATCATCATTCTGCATCAAAATCATCCTTTTGATTTTTCCATGTTCTTTTCTCGATCCCAACCCTTATTTGATGTCGAGAACCCGAGTTGATCATCTTTCATTCTTATCTTTGACTCGTAAAGGTTATGGACATCTGCCCATGTAGTTGCTTGGAACTCAAGAAACTTTTTTTTAGTTTTCGGGAGGCATTAGAGCTCCTCGGGTTCAGCCCCTTAGTAAATACCTCAGCTGCCCATTCATCCAGAATGGCTGGTAGCAACATCCTTTCTTTCTAAAACCTGTTCACGAACTCACGCAGCAATTCAGACTCTCCTTGCGCAATTTTGAAATGTTCGCCTTTCGGGCCTGGACCTTCCTGGCCCCGGCATGGTCCTTGATGAAAGAGTCTGCAAGAATCTCAAAGGAATCTATTGAGTGTTCGGGTCAAAGCCACCTTCATGAGGGTTTCTTCAGCAGGAACGACTCAATTTCGTGTGAAGCCAGATCGTTTCCTTTCACCGCTGTTGTATAGGTGGTGATGTGCTCCTGAGGCTCCGAAGTCCCATCATATTTTGGTACGTCTAGCATTTTGAACCGCTTCGAAATTAACTCTGGTGCCGCGCTCGGTTTGAACGGCATCTGTGTGTATTTCTTTGATTCTGATCCCTTCAACACTGGCGGTGCGCCTGGTATTTGGCCCATTCAAGCGTTTATTTCCCTCATAAACTGCATGCACTTAATTTCAAAGGGATCATTATCGTTGTTGTTACCAGATCCGCTGCCAATCCCCCCAGCCCCATCGAAGCCGACCTCACCCCTTGGGGTGTTGTTATTGACCCTTTAGGCTGTTTGATTCGCGGGAGCACCGGGAGGAACTGGACCTCTTCCATTCGCGTTGTTGGAAGCACCCGGAAAAGCTTGCCTTAATTCTGTCATGGCCTGGTCTTGCCGTGAGAGATAGCCCATGATAACCTTTTGTTGTTCTCTCGAGATCCTTACTGTGTCCGCAACATCCTCGTCTTCAGCGTCATCAGGAGTCGCCTCCCGTACGTGTCGTGGATATTGTCCGCCACGAACCGGCGTGGCTACGTCCTCCTCGTTACGGGTATCACTGATCGAATCCTCGTGTTGAGGCGGATTTTCTTAGGCCTCAACGTTGGGTGTGATGTCGTTATCATTAGCTACCATATTTTACGATTTTTGCTAAGAAACAAAGAATCAAACAGATTAGTAATAGATGAAAGGATCAACTCAATCACGCAACTGTCTAAGCCCCATGGTGGGCGCCAAATTATTTACCTGTAAAATTGTACAGCTGAATTTATAGCTTGGTTTATAGACAAACAAATCGATTTGATCCCAAAATGATAAATAAATTAAATAAAATGCAAGACTTAGCGTTGAAGTCGAGATAAAATAGTAGATACCTTGGTTCTAGGAGCAGGGCTTCTGAAGGCAGTAAATAAGAGTATTGTAAGCCAGAAAATAAAGTATTATTTAACTTGGAATAATGTGTAGCATAAGTTTGTCAGAAAATTCGTGTCTTACAATGGCTGTTGAAGTCATTATTTATAGCTAAACCTAGGGTCAAGCCCCTCTTAAATGACAATAATGGGGGTCATTGACGAATATGTAACGGCAGGTAATGAATGCCAAAATTCTCTGTAACGGGCATGTATTCAATACCAAAGAATATTCTTCATTGAATGTCATCTGGTGGCAAATATTTGTTTGTCGTCGTTAACAATGTTCCCTTCGGGGTCTACCCTATGCCAACCGAAGTTGTTGTCCTCGGTCTTGGCTTCCACTTGCTTCGTCTTCCGTTCCTCCCTTATTCCACGTGTCACTCTATCATTCGGAAAATTTAATGTGAACCGATTTTACCCTATACAATTTGTAAATTAAACTTCAATTAAATCGGGTTAAGTAGTTTGTATATAGTATATATATAGGAAAAAAATTCTTTATTACCATAATATGATTAAAGCTCGAAAACACAGAAAATTCTCCCAAGCAAAGATATGTGAGTCATCGTTGAAGGAAGTTCTTTGCACTAGGTAGTAAATTTATCACCAAAATATAATTAGGTTAAAGGTATTTGATCACGCCCAACTATGCCTTATAAAAAGGACTTTGCGGACGTTGCAAATATAACCCGAGTATTACGCCCAGGGTCGAATCCACAGAGAGTTAACCTATCCACCACTATCTTCAGATCCACTAATTCTTCAGAACCAGCTTCCCAAATATTCAAATCTCAGTTGAGTGTTCTTTAACAACTAGCTTGCAAGTAACTAAATAGCTGTAAACTAAATTAATAAGGTTGTAAACAATTATGAGGAAAAGCTAAGGCAATGATTTCCCCTATTGATGGAATCCCTTCTGTTTATGCTCATACAAATTTACCAACACATCTCTATCAATCATGAACGCTAATCTTACCGCAAATCTCTCCCGAGTACTCACAGTAATTTACTATTGCACTCTCCCGAGATACACTAGCTTACTTTATTTAGCACGATTCACTTTAGATTACACCCAAGGCCTCGTTATCCCTAATCTCGCCTTTAAACCCGCAATTATAGATTCCTCTAATAATCTAGGAGTGGTGTTGTTCAACAATACCCTAAATATGCACTCTTTTCCAAGTTATGCACACTAAATAGGCACAGCTAATTGAGGATCCTGTCAATTAACTACAACAAATACGAAGTTGAACAAATAGAGATTAAACTAGCAATTTGTATTCACATAAACAAGAAGTTCATCACCCAATAGGTTCCATCAAAACCTTAGACAAGGAATTTAGCTACTCATGGCTATGGGAAAATAAACTAAGATTGAATTCATCATAAAAATCAAAAGAAAAGAAGAAAGATGTTTAGAGTATTCTCTCACACTGGTTTTCCTTGCTAAGAAACCTTAAAAATCAATACATGCCTCTCTTGGGCGAAGTCTAATATTTTAAATAGGGTTTAGGTCTAAAAATCCCGTATTTGACACTTTGGTCCCTGAAGTTTCTGCGCCTGCCGCGGTCGCGGTAGAACCGCGCCCAATCACCCTCGCGGAATCTCTGAAGTTCTGCAGCTGCTTCCCACCGCGGTTCTGCCGCGGTCGCGGTGGAACCGCGGCCAAACCGATTCTCTGAATTCTAAGGGCTGGCAGGGCGTGGCTTCATTGGGCATTTACACATTTGGCCTCTTTTCTCTAATTTTTAACTCCAAAACTGCTCCTTAGCCTTCTTTGTACATATATCACCTGCAAATCATGAAAAGCACTAATAAGAGCATTTTGTTATCACTTTTAGCAATAAAACTACACAAGAAGGTAATTATTTAAGGTGTGATTATAGTCAAATTCACCTATTATCAGTATTCTTACTTTAATATTTGATTTCTAAAATTAGATCATTCGGCTAAAATTAGATCATTCGGTGAAAGGTGCGGTGAGTATTTTTTCATTCGTTATAAATGAAGAAGGAGAAGAAGAACGAAATTCAAAAGAAAAACCGAGGCTAATATTTCTTCAGACGAAGTAGTAAAAAGTAAAGGCAATCACTTAAAAATCTATGTGTTCATTCACTCAAGTTTTAAAATGTATGCATTAGAATTTCATTACATAACAAATGAATAATTGTCCTGTATCTAAAAGGGTAAAAAAACTTAACCCCTTCTATAACACAAAGCAATACCTTACATCAAACCGTTAAATAATTTCTAAAAATACAAACATAAAAGAACAAGTGTGATAATCCTTTTTTTTTTTTTTTGTAAATAAAGTCATAGTGCATTATAATCTAGGGTTTGTCACAACCCAATCGACTCCGATATTCCAAGAAAATTTGTGCAGCACCATAGTGTGCCAATGCACCTAAGATCACAAATACATGAAATATTTGATGACTATGACCAGCTAGGTCAAAAAATCCAGGCTTCCATCTCTCCGGGATTCGAGTAACATAAAACATAGTCCCAATTAGATAAGACAATGCCATGGCGGACTCATACGCTAGTGTGACATTCCTCTCAGGCTCATCCCAATTAAGTATCACCGCGTGGATTGCAGGTATCAGACCAAAGAATCCCATAGACATGAACAACACAGCTCGAAATGATCGATACTTATGAGTCGAAAACACGGGGGAAAGTAGAGTGATGATAGTGCAAATTCCCATAATTGTGATACCACTTAGGTACACAATTTGCCAATGTGGTGAACATTGGAAAATGTAGTAAATTGGTGGGAAAAATGATGTTATTATCATGACTGAGATTCCAACATAGTCCATTCTAAGTAAGAGGATGTTTAACTTGTGGGAATGACAAGAGAAGAGATGACAAATGCTGCTTGAGAGAAGACAAAACATTGAACCAGCTAAGAATACATAAAATGGCCATGTTGTTTCACTTTGTACACTCTTTGTTGACATTATGTCAAGTTGTAAGTTTTGGTCTTGCTTCAAATCAATTAGTCTACCTGAACCCTGGAAAAAAAAAATACACATTTGTTAATTTTTCGTGTTCATTCTATTTCCCTGCCCTTTTGGAGCGATATACAGTCAGATTTTTCTGTAACAACACTTTATGATAACAGCCAAGTCTTTTTTTTAAATCAATTTTTCATGTTATGTTATAATATATATTCTATATAACAGCACTTCACTATAGCAATTCAAAAATGTCAGAACAGACGAGGCTGTTATATAGAGGTTTGACTGTAGATAGTGAGGATTTATATAGACGACTTTAAGTTGCTTGCAATTCTGGTGCGGTTATTATTGTTGTTGTTAGAATTCAAAACAACAAAATTTGATTTTAAAAGAATTGAAAAGTGACTAACCTGGAAAAATTCCTTTGAATTATTGGAGACATTTGCATCTCCACTCGTGGGAAAGTTCCTGTGAGATTGAATCAAATTATAAGAATTAATTATCAAGACAATGAATTAAGCAAAAAAAAAAAATCTTTTTCTTATTCTTTTTAATCTATTTTGGGTAGGGGAGGGACCAAAAATAGTGAGTGAGGTTAAGGCCTTTCGTGAAAGAAGAATTAACCTAAAAAAACCTCTCACTTAATTTTTTAAACTAAAAATAGCCGACGAATATATAATATATGTATAATTCATATATAATATATGTATAACTGTATATAATTAATGTATAATCTATGTATATCGACTAGAAAAAATAAATATTAAATCTTGCCGGCTATTTATGTAACAATCCTTAGGTGAAATTGAATGGTGATGTTGGATGTAATTACAAGTTATAACGCGCGAGTTACACAAATAGCTGTTTTTACGACTGTTATTTAAAGAATAGTCAAAATTATAAAGGGTTAAAAGTTTATCTGCCTCAAAATTTAATGAAGCACCATAGTGATGTTAGAAGGAATCACAAGTTATAACGGGCTAGGTGCAGAAATAGCCGTTTTTAGGACTGCTATTTAAAGAATAGTCAAAATTTACAACTTTAAAAGTTTAGCTGCCTCAAAAAGTTAATGAAGCACCAACCAAGATTATTTATATTATACTAATTTTTTTTTTTTGGTGAATGACAGCTAAGAAAAAAAAAATAGCATAAATAAATGGGAACGTATTTATGGAATGTAGTTGGGAGTTTGATGACCAACAATATAGTACAGCATATTCCAGAAAAACATTAATTTTACCAACATTTCATACATCAAATTGGACCCCATATTCAATGTCTTTAGCTGTCACTAGGATCTGCTCTATAAATTATTCGCCTTTTTTTTATTTATTTTTGGAGTTTACTTTTTAATGGCCGATACATTAAACAATACTATAATTTTTAGCCTGCCGTCGAAACTACTTATATTTGATAGCCGCAAAATGTATAAAATTTATATATATATATATATATATACTAACAATTTTTTTTTTACTTTTTTTAATATCATAACCAAAATTTAATGTGAATAATTAGTCATTCTTAGTTCATGGGATTGATTTCTAGAGAGAACAAAATAGAAGGCAAAGAAGTTCAAAAACAGTAGATTTTAGGTGACTTACCAAATAAACATAGTCATAAAATCAGCTAGTTGAGGTACTTCCACTACATTGATTATAGTTAATCCCACAAATAGAATAAATCCAAGTAAATGCCTGCAAAATATAATCAAACAAGTAATTAAAGTTATCTTCTTTTTTTTTTACAATATGCTAAATAAATAGAAAATAAATAATAAGCTTCCTACAATTCCAAATTTAAAAATTCACCCAAACAAAATAAAAGAACGCCGAGTTTAACTTCTACATGCTAATTGTATAGCAAAAATTATAACTACTATATCGACGGTATAAAATTCTTTAAACTGTCAGTATATATCAAATCGAACAGGGAAAAAAAAATACTTACGTCCAAACATTAAGAGTTTCATTATGCCAACGAAAAATGCTGAGAAAAGCTTCTTTAATAGGCCAATTAGCTCTGTAATAATTCAAAATAAACTCATTATCCTTCATATATCCTGGCAATTCATGATAACAAAGCAAAGGGTAATTTTCATTTTCCCCTTTGCTTTTTCCATTAATATTTTTCTTCATCTTCTTGCTACTATTTGTAATTTGCTTCTCATCTTTTTCTTGATTCATCATATTCTCCTTGCTTTTCCTCTGCCAAACAGACCCTTTAGAGTTTTTGATCATACTCTTTTAAACCAATGTGAAATTATAGAGAGAAAAAAAAGAGAAATAAAATTTTTCTATGTTTCTTGATTGAGTTTTTTCTGACTGTTTGGCTTTTGGTTTTTTGGGGATGTGTTTTTTTGGGCTATGTTAGAAAGTGTAAGAAGAAGAAGAGAGTATATATAGAGATTTTTTTTCTCTTTTTTTATTTTCTAAGATTTTGTAACAGTTAGGACAATCCCTTTGAGTTAGGTCATCAATAACCTCTTTGTCATGTTACTTTGATGACCCCCTTATTGTTTTTATATTTTTTTATTTGGTACACGTGGCATCTAGACTTCCCATTTAATTGGTGACTTTTTTTATAATAAAAAAATAATTCTTATATTTTTGATAAATAATTATGTCTACTTTTTGTATTGCATACAGGGATATTCGTACATGAATCGAGCTAGCTACCTAAATTTTAAATATTACAAAATAAATAGTTGTGGAGAATGAAATTATAATTATATTCCGAGTAGTGATCGCTATCCCTATTCATATCATCTGCGTACACACTACCCTTCCCAGACTCCACTAGTGGGATTTTACTGGGGGAAATTACCAGTTATGTCCATTTATAAGTAGTTCATTACAAAAATTGGCCAATTGATAAAATATTACTAATATTAGCCAAATTAGCCAATTAGCTATTTGTAGCAAAAAATATCAAATTTTTGCTTTGTTTTGAGTGGGTGTTATTAGAATAGATTGGGCACAACTTAAGGAGCTTGAATCTCAGTGTTGGGATGATTTGGTGAAGTTTTGAGGTGGGTTGAATTGAAAATTCGAAGTAAAAGCTGAACATGAAAAAAATGATATGTGTATCACACTGTGTATCATTTGTGTGTCACATATGTATCAATTGTGTATCACATGTATATCCATGTATACCTGTGTGTGTGATACATGCGTGATACATGTTTGATACATGTGTCGCAGAAGACTTTTTTGAACTCGATTTAATTACGAATTTTGATACAAAACCAGTCCAAATCACCTCCAATCTTCCTCAAATTTTGTATATTGACTTATCTATATATTTTCAATGAATTTCAACTATACCCATTGAAAAAGTTCCTTTTTTGTTTAGATTTTTGGAATATTGTATAGATTTTTGTATTTCATCACCTTATTTGCTATCCCGTCCATGAAATTTCCTTTCCGTCTTGTATCTAATGTTGCTAATCACGCTAAAAATATGGAAGGTGATTTTTGCATGTGATTCTTTGAGAGAAAGAACCCTATTATTTAGTTTTTCAATTTTTGTTGGCTAGTTTTGGTAAGTCTATGACTAATGGCTAGAGGTTGGTAAGTTGAGATTTATTTGGGATATTTGTGTAAGTTTCCCAAATTTAAAGGCTATCAAAGTTCACGTAAGTTTCCCATAGTTTTATCCCACACTCTTCNCTCGACTCTGTTCTCTTTAACAATCCAATAGCTTGTGAGGTGAGGTATTGAATTGCAAGTCCAAGTTCCGTGCCAACAAGTCTAGAACCTGCCCTGTATGTTTTCCTAGGCGAAATTCTAAGTGTAGCTCGACTTGGGAAATGATTGTAGGCTCTCCTTGATCCAATTTGAAACTTGAAATCTTCCGTAGCCTACCAATATGATATCCCTAGTCAACCCCTTTGAGCCGAAGCCCTTTTTCTTTTAATAACCATGATACAAGCCTTTATCCGTTCTATAATGACCCTCTCTTGGCACCCGATCTTTCCTTAGCACTCACAATTGGAAAAAGCATAAGTTTGGGGGGAGATACGGGGAATGTGAAAGTGATAAAAGGTACCAAAAAAATGAAGAAAAGGGAAGGCAAAATAAAAGAAAGAAAATCCAAAAAGAAATATGTCAAAAAGAAAGTGAATAAGATAGAAAAGTGAAGGGATTCAAAGAAACCAATGATGAAAGGCATGGAATGATTAGAAAAGGAGAAAAATGATCGTCATGAGTAAGAAAGAGTGACAATGTGTCTCTCTATTTCCCCTAATGAAGAAGAAAATGACTCAAAGAGTCAACAAAGTATGAGCTGAAATGAGAAAATGGAGTGCTTAAGGAAAGATGAAACCATCATATGCCAATAAGTCCTACCTGGATCCAAGTTAAAAACACGAACCGCGATCAGATTTACGCAGCCGCGAAAACAAGAGTGCGGCCGCGGTCAGAATTACGCGGCCGCGAAATCTCCGCAGGGGCTTTTTTTGTCCAAAAATTTTAGCTTATTATAAATAGATCTTTTTGATATTTTTAGGTAAAGTTATGTTTTTGCTGAGCACGTGAGACGGCTGGAAATTCCATTTTGGGCAATTTTGTACTAGAATTATCTTCCAATATTAGATTTTCATCTTTTAATCTAGCATTATAAATTTTATATTTATTTCATCTTTAATTTCTGCTATTTCCATGAGTAGCTAAACCTATATCTAGGGTTGTGACCCAACCCTAGTGTGGGTATTTGATGGTCTTGAATTTTAAGGCTTGAATGTGTAGGGGTTAGTAGTATTTGTCACACCTCCTTTTTCCTACACCTGTGAAGGTGTAAAGGAGTTTTTCCAATTAAAGGACAGTCGGAACGGGATTTATTATTAACATTCAGAGTCGCCACTTGGGAGATTAATGGTTTCCCAAGTCACCGGTTGAATCCCGATCCGAGGAAATTATGACTCTGTTAACAGTCCGCGAACCAGAAATCCAAGTAAGGAGTTCTGTTAACCCGGGAGAAGGTGTTAGGCATTCCCGGGTTCCGTGGTTCTAACACGGTCGCTCAACTGTTGTATTTGATTTTATCTGATTTCAAAACATGTTCTAGCTTATGTGCTTTTATCAGTCAAACGCTTTTATTTTTATTTTTAATAAGAATTGCAACGTCGTGAAAACGCATCTCGAATCACGTCGCACCAGTGCACCCGTGATTGTTAACACATTTCGACTTCGTTGAGATTTGGATTTGGGTCACATAAATGTGCACCCGAATTTAGGAAAGTAATATTATTAAAATACGCGCCTACAGCAACTACGCGTTATCATCTTTGGGGAAAACCGTGAAATTCGCTAAACGGCTCGTCCCGGAGTCTAAAGATTAATAAAATATTTATTGAGGACCTCGTAATTTGTGTATTTTGCTTGGCGAGGCTCATCTCATTTATTATTTAAAGGCAAACCTAAAAACAACTATGGTTCTCTATTTACTTGTCTCTAGTAATGGAGGAAAAAGTCCTACTTAATTCATTATTGGGCTAAGTGGTAATTATGCATCACAGTCCAGCCATTGGGCTCTAAGATAAGCCCAACGAGGGGAAAATACACTCAGGTCTGCACGCTTTCAACTGGTCCATCGAACGCCTTGGTCCAGGCCCAAACGAGAATGGAGTCAAAACTGGGCCTGGGCCTATGCCAAACCAATCAGAACCTCAAATCGACAAATGTAAATCTGCTGAGTTACTTCAGGCTATTTTAATTGTATTCAATGACTTATACAAGGAAGAACAAAGTATACTTATTTATTTGCCTACTGGTGCATTCCTAGATGTCACTAACGGTGAAAATCACACCAGAGGAAGCATCAAATTGCATGTTAAATGCAATGCACGTGACTGGTACACTAGAGTGGCCATCAATTACAACAGACTGTTAGAATTGTGTAAGCTCAGCATGAGTAGTGCAAATACCCTGGCTTAATATTAACAGGCCTATTCGAATTAATACAACGGGGCTGCAGTTTTACAATAAACAGGCTCATATTCAGGACTTCTAGTTCTTAACCTTTATATGCAGTATTCAGATATTGAGACATGAACTCAAATNAAGGACTCTGCGGACGTTGCAAATATAACCCGAGTATTACGCCCAGGGTCGAATCCACAGAGAGTTAACCTATCAACCGCTATCTTCAGACCCACTAAGTCTTCAGAACCAGCTTCCCAAATATTCAAATTCTCAGTTGAGTGTTCTTTAATAACTAGCTTGCAAGTAACTAAATGGTTGTAAATAAATTAAAAGGGTTGTAAACAATTATGAGAAAAAGCTAAGTCAATGATTTCCCCTATTGATGGAATTCCTTCTGTTTATGCCCATACAAATTTACCCACACCTCTCTATCAATCATGAACGCTAATCTTACCTCAAATCTCTCCCGAGTAATTACAGTAATCTACTATTGCACTCTCCCGAGATACACTAGCTTGCTTTATTTAGCACAATTCAATTTAGATTGCACCCAAGGCTTCGTTATTCCTAATCCCGCCTTTAAACCCGCTATTATAGATTCCTCTAATAATCTAGGAGTGGTGTTGTTCAACAATACCCTAAATATGCACTCTTTTTCAAGTTATGCACACTAAATAGGCACAGCTAATTGAGGATCCTGTCAATTAACTACAACGAACACGAAGTTGAACAAATAAAGATTAAACTAGCAATTTGTATTCACATAAACAAGAAGTTCATCACCCAATAGGTTCCATCAAAGCCTTAGACAAGGAATTTAGCTACTCATAGATATGGGAGAATTCATCATAAAATCAAAAGAAAAGAAGAAAGATGTTTAGAGTATTTTCTCACAATGGTTTTCCTTGCTAAGAAACCTAAAAAATCAATACATGCCTCTCTTGGGCGAAGTCTAATGTTTTAAATAGGGTTTAGGTCTAAAAATCCCGTAATTGACACTTTGGTCCCTGAAGTTTACTGGGCCTGCCGCGGTTCTGCCGCGGTCGCGGTAGAACCGCGGCCAAACACCCTCGCGGAATCTCCAATCTTCAGCAGCTGCTTCCCACCGCGGTTCTGCCGCGGTCGCGGTGGAACCGCGGTGGGCCCAGTTCTCTGAATCTTCGGCCTGTTTTTTGCATGCGTCATTTGGGAAATTTCACAGTTGGCCTCTTTTTCATCACTTTTGACTCCAAAACTGCTCCTTAGCCTTCTTTATACATATATCACCTACAAATCATGAAAATCACTAATAAGAGCATTTTGTCATCACTTTTAGCATTAAAAACTACACAAGAAGGTGATTATTTAAGGCGTGATTATAGTCAAATTCACCTATTATCAGTATGCGCACTCCATGCGTCACTGACTATGCAAAATAGCAGGGGCGGATTTATGGGGTAGTTTATGGTGCACGTGAACCATGGTCTTTCCACCAAACTAGGTATTTTATGTATGTATTTTCTACTATTAGTCTAATATTATCTGTAAGTACCCATGCTAAGGCTGAATGATGCACTTGGCTGAATATTAAGCTATTTATCCAAAGGAACATGGATCAATTTCGACTTAATACTTTTATTTTTCTCCTTTATTTAATGGTTCCAATCATGTTTTAGAAATTCCAGATTCAGCTCTGCATAATAGTATACTTGTATAATGAATTATATATGTCAAGATTTGACTTACTTTATGGAACTATTGAAGGTTTGTGCCAGAGAAGTTTGAGGAGATATTTAAGCAGCATGCAAATCAAAATGCAGAATCCTTAACACACAACGAAGTGAAAGAACTGCTCAAGGCTAAAAGAGAACCAAAGGATTACTTCGGATGGTATCCTCTCTTTCCCTGTTTGTTGTTATTGTTATTTGTTAGTATAGAGTGTTTCTCTACACTGCCATCTATTGTTTCCTCGGAAAATTTGTGTTTTTGACATATTCTGACTATTAAACGATTATTTAGTTACTCATGTTTTAAAGTAAATTTGTATTGTTACTTCATATTTGAGAGTAATGTAGTTTAAAGAGGCTAAAAATATACATTTTAATTGGTTAAAGGTTAAATATGCATAATGAGATATCGAAAAACACCAACATTAGAATTTATGAATAATTGAAGGACCAAAGTGCAATTATCTCTATTTCCTTTATTGATGAGGTTGTTTTCCTTATGTTTCTACGGTGCACCAGAGTGAGACTAGCCAGTTAGGATTTAGTTCTAGGATGCTAGTGGTTATCTACTGATGTAGGACTTTATCTGCTAGTTATTATTGTACTTTGCATTTATTTCGTATTTCTTATATTGTTGTTATTTTATTATGATTCTATTGATGGTACTAATATATCGTCTCTTGTTTCCTTCTTGAGTCGAGGGTCTCCTAGAAATAGCCTCTTTGCCCCTCGGGGTAGGGGTAAGGTCTGCGTACATATTACCCTCCCTAGACCTCACTTGTGCCACTTGTGGGATTACACTGGGCGGTTGTTGTTGTTGTTGTTTTCCTTATGTTTATTTTTAAAACTCAATTTTGTGTGTAGGGCAAATGCTTCTGTAGATTGGAATTCTTTATATGATTTAGGCAAAAATAAGGATGGCATATTGACGAAAGAAACCGTAAGAGCTGTCTATGATGGAAGCCTTTTCGAGCAAAAGGCAAGAGAGCATGCTTCAAAGAAGTGACCCTAGTTCCATATCCTCGTTTGATGTACAATATTGGTTGTTAATTATGTTGTTGTCTTCTGCTGTGAATAATACTTCTATTCTTGTTGTTATTTTTATAATTCTTTTAATTTCTTCTCACATCTCAAAATTTTGAGATGAGCAATACAAAGAAATATGCATTTTTATTTTAGAAAGCTAGTGAAGCGATCCATGCAATCAACCGGCTAATCGATCGACTCAAATCCTAACTAGTATTTTAAAAGGCGAGGCGTTTTATATTAAAAGCCCTGAGGCACGGGGCGTAAGCCCCATGACTATTTAATTTTTAATATTTCATAAAATAATATAATTACAGTAAATATATATAAATAGGTAAAATTGCAAAAAATTTAAAGAAAAATATAAATATGTGAAAAATATATATAGATATTCTCCATCCCCACAAAAAATTAGTCAAAATAATCCATTATACACTACTTACAAGCACAGGTAACTTGAGTTAAAAAGAATAAAATTTTCTACGTGGAGGAATAAAAAAGATGACTAACCTGCAATTTGAACTTTGAACTTGGTGCTATGAAGGAGAATGGAGTCTCTTTGTATTTGCAAAAAAAAATAATTTTTTTTTGACTATTTGTTGCTTTTAGGAGATAGTAACAGACTAGCGGATAAGATAAAGAATTGGGAATAAGACCATAAATTAGGGGTTCTATCAATAAAAAAGGTCTTGACTTTAAATTTAATATTTCAGTTCCTTTATAAAATTGTTTACCCTTAAAATCGGATAACAATTAAACTTATAAGTGGTTTTAAGGATATGCGATTTCACTTGGCACAAACTGATAAATGTAAGAATTAATGATAGAAATTACGGTAAAATAAAGCAAACTAATGTGATGGACAATTATCGCCCTTGAGCTGATTGCCCTCGAACCAAACGAACGAACTATTAAAAATATGAAGTAGGCAGCAGAGCTTAAGAGAGCTTTAAGAGAACAAAATGTAATATGTTACTTCGATATGCGTGAATGTAAGATGCTTACAAATTATTAGAGCCCCCTTTATATAGTAGAGGAATTCTACCCATGGTACAATTCTAATTACAGAAGAAAATCCCATGATTAGCTAAACAACAGTTCTTGATTTGATCCGTTCCGAGATTTCCGCATAATCCTCGGTCAATCACGGATATCTCGCCTTTCCGTTATTATGCTATCTTCGATCTTACTCGATGTCTATCTTGTTTGGTCTCAGTCATTGCTGGTCTCGATCTCGACAGGTACTTCAAATCTCGAACTCAGTACCTTATCCTCATATCTCGGTCTGAGACACTACGGGGCCGATCCTCGATCCATCCCTCTGTTCTCGGTTAATCAGCAAAATCGGGCAGGCCCGGTTTTAACCATATACAGATAGTCTCCTCATTTCTGGGATGGCTACGACAAGAAACGAATTGAATCTTTTAATTTCCCTTGGTTTTCCATGACGTAAGTGACGAGCCCGACCGTGACCTTAGCGACTAGTGGGCGCCGAAACGTCCCATCAGTTCGGATGTCGAGGCATTTAATTCCTGTAAGTCGTTGTTGGCCACTATCGGTTTCTGAACCGTCGTCTCCAACCTATAAATATATCTTCCTTCTTTTGCCCAAACTTTGCTTTCAATCTTCATATTCCTTTGTCTTCTACAGATTCTCAAGCCTTTCTTTGTTTGTTTTCCCTAAAGTACCAAATATCCCAATCTCTGTTCTTCCTTGTTCACCAAAACAAAAAATGGCCAAAACATCTAAAACCGTTTCACAGAAAGAGAAAGCTTCCTCGTCTCAACCAGCCGGCAAGCAACCAGCGACGGAGCCACACCCTGAAGAATTCTTTCCTCCGCCGTGCGTTCTTGACTCTAACTTTAAGGTAGGAAAGCCCCCTCAGTTCCAAGCTGATGCAAGCCAATGTCGAGGTACATATGCACAATCACCGGTGGCCTTTTAAACCAAGTTAAGAAGGATTGCAACTGGGTAAACAAACACGTGGTGGTGCCCTCGCCTGAGGAGTCAATTACTACATATGTGGAGAAGTTTCTAAGTGTTTACACCTACTCTTTCACATTGGGCCCCTTGGACCCGGTTATTGTGGATTTCTGCAAGAAGTACGAGGTCACACTCGGCCAAATACACCCCTCCTTCTGGAGGATAGTCATACTGCTCCGCTTCTTTGTGGGCCAAGTCGACGGGCTTCCCTTTACTTGCGTTTTTCTCTTCTTACCTAATTCTTTTTCTTCTATTTGTGTAGGCCTCGGTGCTTCATCTTAAAGCTTTCTTTGGGTCTCGAGGAGAACTGAGCCGATTTGAGGCAGAAATTCAAGGGCTTACTCAGGAGAGAAACGCCCTCAAGCTTCTCGGTGAGCAAAAAAGAGAAGAAATCAAGGGCCTCCGAGCTGAGCTGGCCGCGGCTCAGAAAGAACAGAGCAAACTGACCGAGCAGGTAAAAAAAGTCTTAGAAGCCCATGGCATCGGTTCGGGAATGATGGATAACAATTCGATCTCACAGGTCCAGCAGCTGAACGAGATGATCAGGCAACTCCGTGGAGAGGTAGATGCAGTGAAGGCGGAACCCATAGCGGAAGCAAAATATGGACTGTCTTGCCTTAGAGAAAGAGGCTGCTCGAGCTTAGTTATCCTCGGCTGAAATCCAACTCCAAGGCATTAAAGAGAAGAACTTGGCACAAGCCAAGAAAATTGAGGAGCTCCAGGCTCAGTTGGTCACGGAACTTGCAGTGGCGAAATCTAAGGCTGAGACGGCTAAGGCCGATGCTGAGGTAATCGTGGCATCTACTGGTCTGACACCGAAGGCGCTCAAGCTCGAGCAAAGGAAGTTGCCGATGCTGCTCAGACTCGAGAATACTGGGTTTCCAAGCATGCCAAGTGCCAGTCTCGAAGAGAGACCCTCGAGGAGATCCACGCTCGTGGCTTTGACCTTGCTGCCAAGATCAAAGATGCAAAAGAGCTTGAAGCCGAAGCCAAAGCATTGGTCTCTTCTGATGATGATGATTCTAAGAGCATGAGTGGGTCCGATAGCGGAGAAGACCCCGAGGGTGAAGATGTTGCTCATGGAGAAGATTAAGTACTTAGGATCTTTTTTGGATTTTTTGCATAGAATTCCGATCGGGCCATGTTGCCCTTGTAAATTACTTTGACATATATAAAGATCTTTCTTGTGAAATTTCATTTCTGCCTTATGAAATTTGCGCTTTATTTATGCTCTATGAAATTATTATTCATAGGTTCGAGGTTCAGGTAATTTGGACCGCAACCGAACTAGTGTCCAGTGAGTGCTTGCTCAAACTCGAAGTAGGGTAACCCTTAGGTTTTAATTGAGTGAGGATGATCCCTCGAACTTAAAACGAAAGATGGCCCTTAGGCTTTTGCATTAGGATGATGTGGCCTTAGTAAAAAGATTGGCTTTTTCCCTTTTTCGGATTAAAAAGTTCATTGTTAATTATACAAAATTTATTATGCCTTAGCACGAAATAAGGAATTGTTCAAGAGTTCGAACAATTTGCATTCATTAGGGATCTTGAGGCTTGATATTATCAAAGCCCTTTGTTATTTTGCCGAGGGTAGCCTTTTTAACCGATTTATGAGAATATTCGAAGGCCTGCTTTATTACGAAATTCGGATGTCTCCGAACCGTGTCAGTTTGGCCGTAGCCTTTTTAGTTAGGGATTTGCCTCTTGGGCTTGTTTTCCCGTTACACTTTGAGCTTGTTCGAAGTGTCAGTCACCGAGTGGGGTGGCCGTGGCCTATAAAAATCGAGGGTTTCCTTTTTAAGGTCTTATAATCTCGAGATTTTAATAATTTGATCTCGTCTATTTTTTAGACGGTAGTCCCCGAGTGGGGGGTTAATTGTTCGAACTTCGGTTGCGATCGGCCCTTAAGCCTGTTTACACGATAGATCGAGTATGAAATTGTAAAGTAGAAAATTTTTCAAAGGCATGAGATATCGGCAAGGAAAAATACTTCTTTCAATAGATGATTATACATGCATACATGTTTGAGGTTAGGGCTTGAGTAACCTATATGGGCACGTTCATTCGACCGTTTGGACCTTACAAAATTTACCTATCGAGACCCCGTAGTTACGAAGTAATTTCCTTGCATCAAAGTTTACATTTGAGGGTAATGCCCCCCAGTATTCGAGGTTGATTGTAAAGAAGCCTCGGATACTGTTGAATTGTCTAAGTTAGCACGATAAGTGGTTGCCTCATTAAAACCCTTGCCGGAAAACCCAATTGGGACAAAATCGATCTAAGGGAAAAAAAGTGCAACGCGTGCTTTCAGACCTAAAGACTTTGTGCTGAAGGATCCATCGTCGTTCCTGATCGAACACCTGCAACTAGTTAGTTTAGAATATAAATGAAAATGGAGAAGGTCGTATCTTAGCAGTAGTATCGCTTTAGGAGTGATACGTTCCAATTGTTTGGTAGTTGCTCGCCGTTCATCGTGCCGAATTTGTAGGATCCTTTTTCGATAATATCGAGGACCTGATATGGACCCTCCCAATTTGGACCCAGTTTTCCTTCATTCGGGTTCTGAGTGTTGAGGGTGACTCTTCTTAGCACCAAGTCCCCAATTTTGAAGTGTCAAAGATTGGCTCTTCGGTTGTAGTACCTTTCGATCCGCTGTTTTTGTGTGGCCAATCGAACGAGGGCGGCCTCGCACCTTTCATCTAACAACTCTAGGCTTGTATTCATGGCCTCGTTATTTGATTCTTCTGTTGCATATTGAAACATGAGGCTAGGTTCCCCTACCTCGACGGGATAAGAGCTTCGATACCATAGACCAAAAAGAATGGCGTTGCCCCCATACTGGATTTCGACGTCGTGCAGTATGCCCAAAGAACCTTGGGAAATATCTCTCTCCATTTTCCCTTAGCGTCGGTCTATCTTTTCTTATGATTTTGAACGATAGTTTTGTTGGTTGATTCGCCTTGTCCGTTCCCGCTGGGATGGTATGGCGTTGATAGAATCCTTTTAATCTTGTGATCCTCGAGAAATTTAATCGCTTTGTTGCCAATGAATTGCTTTCCGTTGTCACACACGATCTCGACAGACATCCCAAATCGACATATAATGTGGTCCCAAATGAAGTCTATGACTTCTTTTTCTTTGACTTTCTCGAAAGCCTGTGCTTCAACCCACTTAAAAAAATAATCAATCATAAATAAAATAAATTGCACTTTACCTGGGGCCGATGATAGAGGGCCGACGATGTACATTCCCCATTTCATGAATGGCCATGGGGATAAGACCGAGTGGAGCTGCTCCCCGGGCTGGTGGATCATCGGCGCATACCTTTGACATTTATCGCACCTTCGAACGAACTCTTTTGTATCCTTTTCCATATCAGCCCAATAGTACCCCACTCTGATGACTTTGTGAACTAGTGATTCGGCACCGGAGTGGTTCCCACAAATGCCTTCGTTGATCTCCGGTTTTTCCTGGTCCTAAACATATCGCCAATGGCCCATCGAACATTCTCCTGAATAGTGTTCCATCCTCGGCCAAAGTGAACCGTGCTGCCTTCGTGCGTAGAGTCCTTGACTCCTTCGGATCTGATGGGAGCTTCCCGTTCTTTAAGTATTCAATGTACTTGTTTCTCCAATCCCAAGTCAAACTTGTAGAGTTTATTTCGGCGTGGCCTTCTTCGATCACTGATCTCGAGAGTTGTACGGCAGTCCCCGAGTTAAGCTCGTCATCTTCGACCGATGACCCCAAGATTGCAGGGGCATCGGCCTCGCTGTTTTGTTCCCGAGGTATGTGTCGTAAGGTCCACTCCTTAAATCGGTGTAAAGTTACCTATAGCTTGTCCAAGTACCTCTGCATTCGATCTTCTCGGACTTCAAAGTTCTGTTGACTTGGTTTACCACAAGTAGGGAATAATATTTGGCTTCGATGACCTCTGCTCCCAAACTTTTAGCCAGCTCGAGACCTGCAATCATGGCCTCATACTCGGCCTCAACTTTGAAGTTTTGATAGATTGTCTGATTATGTTACCCGTGGGCGGCTTCAAAATGATGCCCAGCCCGTACCCTTTCACGTTCGAAGCGTCATCCGTGAAGAAGGTCCATACCCCCGATGATGTACCCGATATTAATAATAGTTCCTTTTCGACCTCGGGTACGAGGGCTGGCGTGAAGTCAGCCACGAAGTCTGCTAAGATTTGAGACTTGATGGTTGTTTAGGGTTGATACTCAATATCGTACCGGCTGAGTTCCACGGCCCATTTAGCCAATCGTCCCGAAAGTTCGGGTTTATGCAAAATATTTCGAAGGGGATAGATGGTTATAACACATATTGGGTGACATTGGAAATACGGTTTTAATTTCCTAGAGGCACTTATTAAAGCAAGCGCTAATTTTTCTAAGTGGGGATACCTAGTTTCGGCCTCACCTAAGGTCCGACTAACCTAGTAAACAGGGAATTGTGTACCTTGTTCTTCTCGAACTAGGATCCCACTTACCGCTATTTTCGAGACCGCCAAGTATAAGTAGAGTTGCTCGTCCGCTTTCGGGGTGTGAAGCAGTGGAGAGCTTGACAGGTATCGTTTTAGTTCTTCTAAGGCTTGTTGGCATTCCGGGGTCCATGCAAAATTGCTCTTCTTCTTGAGCAGTGAGAAGAACCGGTGTCTTCTATCTGAGGATCTCGAGATGAACCACCCTAGGGAGGCTATGCACCCGGTTAGCCTCTGCACGGCCTTCACATTATCTACGACTTTGATAACCTTGATAGCTTTGATTTTATCGGGGTTGATCTTGATCCTCCGATTGGACACCATGAAGCCGAGAAACTTGCCTGAGCCGGCCTTGAATGCACACTTTTCTGGGTTAAGTTTCATGTTGTACCTCCTTAGTATATCTAAAGTCTCCTACAAATGTTTCAAATGGTCCTCTGCTCGCAGGGACTTAACTAGCATGTCATCAATATAAACTTCCATAGATTTCCCTATTTGTTCTTTGAACATTCGATTTACTAGGCGTTGATAAGTTGCACCAGCATTTTTTAGTCCGAACGACATTACGTTATAACAATAGGTGCCGTATTTAGTGATAAACGAAGTCTTTTCCTGATCTTTCGGGTTCATCTGTATTTGATTGTACCCGGAGTAGGCATCGAGAAAACTGAGAATCTCGTGGCCAGCCGTGGCATCGATTATGTGGTCGATGTTCGGCAAAGGAAAAGAATCCTTAGGGCAGGCATTGTTCAAGTCTTTATAGTCTATGCACATTCTAAGTTTATTTCTCTTCTTATGGACCACCACTATGTTTGCTAACCATTCGGGATATTTTACTTCCCGAATGGACCCTATTTTGAGAAGTTTGGTTACCTCATCCTTGATGAATGTATGCTTAACCTCGGACTGGGGTCTTCTCTTTTGCTTTACTGGACGGAACTTTGGGTCCAAGCTTAGTCGATTGGTGGTGATCATTTGTGGGATCCCTGTCATATCGAGATGAGACCAAGCAAAACAATCTATGTTATTTAAAAGGAAATTGAATAAGTTTTTTCCTGAGCTCGGGAGTTAACCCCGTGCCCAGGTATACCTTTAGATCGGGCAGATGCTCGATCAATATGATTTGTTCCAGCTCGTCGACCGTTGACTTTGTTGCGTCAGAATCATCGGGGATTATGAAGGTTCGAGGTATCATATAATCATCATCCTCGAAAGTTTCCTGCTCCTCCGATCGGGCCGAGGCCGGTGACTGTGGTTGCTGTTTGACTTCCTGCTTTCCCTTCGACTCTGATCCCTTTGTTGATAAAAGCACCGATACCGGTATCACTTTGTCGATTGCAAACGTTTCTTTGGCGGCGGGTTGTTCACCGTACACCGTTTTGACTCCCTCCGATATTGGGAACTTTAGAACTTGGTGAAGGGTCGAGGGTACTGTCCTCATGTTATGGATCCAAGGCCTTTCGAGCAGTGCATTGTACCTCATGTCACCCTCGATCACATGGAACTTTGTTTCTTGGATCGTCCCTGCCACATTTATCGGTAAATATTTCACCTTTCGTAGTTTCGCTTGCCATGTTGAAGCCGTTAAGTACTCGGGCTGCGAGCACAATTTGATCTCGAAGGCCCAGCTGTTCTACGCCCCTTGCTCGAATAATGTTGACTGAGCTTCCTGGATCAATCAACACACATTTAACTTGAATTTTATTCATAAAAACAGATATTACCAGTGCGTCGTTGTGAGGTTGTTCGATCCCTTCTGCATCCTCGTCATTGAATGACAAGGTTTCTTCTAGTAAGTAGTCCCGAGTTCGCTTTTCCCTTGTGATCGTCACCTTGGTGCGTTTAAATACCGGTCCTTGAGGAACATCCACTCTTCCAACGATCATGTGAATCACATGTTGTGGCTCTTCCTGCTCGTTTTGTCTGTTTGAATCTCTGTTATTGAAGTGGTTCTTGGCTCGCTCACTTAAGAATTCCCGAAGGTGCCCCTCATTGAACAATCGGGCTACTTCCTCTCTTAGTTGTCTGCAATCTTCTATTTTATGGCCATGGTGCCATGATACTTGCATATTTGGTTTTGGTTTCTCTAGGCCGGATCGGTCCATAGAGGTCGAGGCCACCTGGTATCTTTGATACGCCTAATGGCCGATACTATGGCGGAAGAATCTACGCTGGAGTTATATTCTGACAATCGAGGTGCTTCTTTGGACTCGGTATCCCTATCGAAACCACTCTTGCTCATGAGCCATCGGGAGCTCTATCCCCGATCATTCCTTCTATCATTCCGAACGGGGTTGCGCCCAGGCCTGTTATTTCTTCGATCTCCACCGTATGGCTGATATCGGTCTCTGTTCGATCGTGGTTCCCAGTCGACGTCCCTTTTAACTCTGTCCACGGGCCTGTTGGGATAAATCGAACCAATTAGAGCCCCCAGCTGAACGCCTTCGACCCTAATCTTCGACTGATATCGATTATGTACATCGGACCAAGTGACGGCTAGATATTCAATCAAATTTTGCTTTAATTGTTGCAAAGCTATGAAACTCCGTTCGTTGAGACCTTGAGTGAATGCTTGAACAGCCCAATCGTCGGTGACCAGTGGAAAATCCATCCGTTCCATTTGAAATCGAGATACGAATTCCCTGAGCATCTCGTTGTCTTTTTGCCTTACCTTGAATAGGTCTGACTTTCTAGTTGCAACCTTAATGGCTACAGCGTGCACCTTCACAAAAGAATCTGCAAGCATAGCAAATGAATCAATAGAATTAGGTGGTAAATTATGGTACCATATCATGGCACCCTTTGATAGAGTTTCTCCGAATTTCTTCAGCAACACGGATTCAATCTCGTCATCTTTCAAGTCATTTTCCTTAATGGCGCACGTATATGAAGTGACGTGTTCGTTTGGATCTGTTGTCCCGTTATACTTCAGAATCTCGGGCATACAGAACTTCTTTGGGATTGGCTTCGGAGCCGTACTTGGGGGGAAAGGATTTTGGACATACTTTTTGGAATCAAGTCCTTTCAATACTGGTGGTGCCCTCGGGATTTGGTCGACCCTAGAGTTATATGTTTCTACCTTATTATTTTCCTCGATCTTCTCTTCCCCTATCCCGATTCTCTTTGTAAGTTCCTCGAGCTTTTTTACGATAGCGGGATTAGTCACCAATTCTCTTTCATTCGATCTCCTTGGTACCGATTTGGCTCTATGAACAACTTCTTGTGATGGCTCGAGCTCGGTTCTGCTTGGTGCACGATTCTGATCTTGGAGTTGTGCTATTGCAGCTTGTTGAGTCTACAATATCTCGAATATCATTTGAAGCCTAATTCCGCCTTCTTCGCCGCTCTGTGCATTCTGATCGGCTGCTCCATCATCTCTGCGGATGATATTTTCAGGGTCGACGCCCAAATTCCCATTAATGGCAATATGGGAGCAGACGTCAATTGGGTCCACGACTGGGGGTCCATCGGGGTTGACTAGAGGTACTCCGTTTCCCGGGGCAGCTATGTTGTCGTTTTCGCCGTGGAAATTAAGGCCATTGTCTGTATGTGTGGGTGCTACTTGAGAGTTTGACATGTTGATCTTGAAATCAAAGACATGTACAAGAACAAGTGTAAAATAGTGTATGTTATGAAAATTAATACCAGGCAATCACTATTATACTTAGCCCCACGGTGGGCGCCAAATTGTTTACCCTTAAAATCGGATAACAATTAAACTTATAAGTGATTTTAAGGATATGTGATTTCACTTGGCACAAACTGATAAATGTAAGAATTAATGATAGAAATTATGGTAAAATAAAGCAAACCAATATGATGAACAATTATCGCCCTTGAGCTGATTGCCCTCGAACCAAACGAACGAACTATTAAAAATTTGAACTAGGCAGCAGAGCTTAACATAGCTTTAAGAGAACAAAACGTAATATATTGCTTCGATATGCGCGAATGTAAGATGGTTACAAATGATTAGAGCCCCCCTTTATATAGTAGAGGAATTCCACCTATGGTACAATTCTAATTACAGAAGGAAATCCCATGATTAGCTAAACAACCGTTCTTGATTTGATCCGTTCCGATATTTTTGTCATGATCCTCAGCCAATCACGGATATCTCGCCTTTCCGTTATTATGCTATCTTCGGTCTTGCTCGATGTCTATCTTGTTTGGTCTCGATCATTGCTGGTCTCGATCTCGACAGGTACTTCGAATCTCGAACTCAGTACCTTATCCTCATTTCTCGGTCTGAGACACTATGGGGCCGATCCTCGATCCATCCCCCTGTCCTCGGTTAATCAGCAAAATCGGGCGGGCCCGATTTTAGCTGTATACAAAAATATATGAGTAATTACAAGCTGACTTTTGAGAATTTGGGTATTATATGAAGGGCTTATTCAACAAATTTTGTTTTAATTTGAAAAATTTTCTGGGGCTTATGTCTCACTACAAAAACGTGCCTCAATCGTCCGAGCGTACGCCCCCGAATTGCTGGGCATATGCCTCATGAGATTTTCGCCCCACACCATCGTCTCGGGGCATTTTTGGTGGTTCTCGCCCCGGTACTCGCCCCGAAGACGCATTTTAAAACACTGATCCAATCACATTTTTGGTGTCACTTTCCGAAAAATTGTTATGCATACATTATTGGGAAATTACCAGCTATGTCCATTTATAAGTAGCTCATTACAAAAATTGGCCAATTGATAAAATATTACTAATATTAGCCAAATTAGCCAATTAGCTATTTGTAGCAAAAAATATCAAATTTTTGCTTTGTTTTGAGTGGGTGTTATTAGAATAGATTGGGCACAACTTAAGGAGCTTGAATCTCAGTTTTGGGATGATTTGGTGAAGTTTTGAGGTGGGTTGAATTGAAAATTCGAAGTAAAAGCTGAACATGAAAAAAAAATGATGTGTATCACACTGTGTATCATTTGTGTATCACATATGTATCAATTGTGTATCACATGTATATCCATGTATACCTGTGTGTGTGATACATGCGTGATACATGTTTGATACATGTGTCGCAGAAGACTTTTTTGAACTCGATTTAATTACGAATTTTGATACAAAACCAGTCCAAATCACCTCCAATCTTCCTCAAATTTTGTATATTGACTTATCTATATATTTTCAATGAATTTCAACTATACCAATTGAAAAAGTTCCTTTTTTGTTTAGATTTTTGGAATATTGTATAGATTTTTTGTATTTCATCACCTTATTTGCTATCCCGTCCATGAAATTTCCTTTCCGTCTTGTATCTAATGTTGCTAATCACGCTTAAAAATATGGAAGGTGATTTTTGCATGTGATTCTTTGAGAGAAAGAACCCTATTATTTGGTTTTTTAATTTTTGTTGGCTAGTTTTAGTAAGTCTATGACTAATGGCTAGAGGTTCGTAAATTGAGATTTGTTTGGGGCATTTGTGTAAGTTTCCCTTTACTGGGTTGTTGTTGTTGTTATTAATTTTCTTGGGGAAATTTTCATAATTACTGATGAAATAAAAAAATATTTCACAATGTGCAATTATTAATTAAATAACATATTCTACAACATAATCATAGTAAATGTATAGAAGTTAACCCTCAAATACGGTAGATTTCCTATTAATTAGGAAACTGATTCTAAAAGTATGAAACTAAAACAAACACCTAAAAATAAGGGAGTATCCTTATTTAGGGTAATAAGGGAAATCAATATCAAATGCAGTTAATTATTTCCTAAATAATCTTCTTCTCCTTTGCTGCATTTTCAAGCTATAGTTCTACGTATCTGTATTTCAACTCCAATATCTCCTTCTTCTTAAAATGATATGGTATATTTATATTATATACGTATATGTCATCAATATATGTTTTACATTTGAAGTAATATATCATATAATTTATTTACATACGTGTAATATACATAATATATATCATTTATATTAGCACAAATATATAACATTTATTCATTATATCGTATACCAAATATATATTATTAGAATATTATATACTCTCTCTCTATATATAGTATATATTATACAATAGGTATAATATACTATATATAAATAAGATGATGAATTAATATCATTCATTGAAAGACAATTCAATATTCTAGAATAAAGGAGATGGAGAGTTGAAAAACAAATTTATATTCATTCCTCCGCCAATGAACTTAAACGAAGCCTAGGAAGTTAAGTCCTAAATTTTTTATTCCATGGCCGGGAAAGACCATGAAAATAGTTGAAACCATCACTATTTGAAGAAAATAAAAAATCAAGTTTAAATTGGTTTCGATAGTGCTCACAAGAATGAAGCCCCCATCGGCAAGCTCTAAAAAAAACCTTGAAATCTTGGCTAAAGGGATTGTTGGCAGCAACACCACGTCGGTGGTAATTGGATTCAAGTATGAAGTAGATATTGAATGAGATAGAAAATTTGATAAATTTGAAGTAAAAGAAATCCCTAATTTTATGTTAAGTGGAGATAGTTTTAGGAGAATCTTAGATAATTATGCATTTTACATTCTCATAATTGTAAACATAATCCCTACTTTCACGTTTTAAAATGAGATATTTAAGGAATATGAAAATTGTATATAATCTAATTAAGAAGTTAAAAAATTGTATTAAATTGTGTATACTGTAATTATTTTAAGATAGTTGTAACTCTTATAAATAATTGTTCAAAACGTTGTATTCCAGGTAAATTTCTCGTTTTCTTGTATATGGCACTTCGACATTCGATTTAATTGGCGGGCTTTTTTTTTTCTATAGTTAGACTTTTGATAAAAAGGATATATGTATTTTTAGCAATGTGTACACGTATTTTGCTTCAAGCTACCTAAAATTATAACTTTACAAATAAATATTCGTGGAGAATGAGATGATAATTATAAGCCAAGTAGTGATTATATTATAAAAAAGGTTTTTGATTGATCTGTTACACGTATAGGTAGTGGTTGTAAAGATGAAAAAGTTACTTCTTGAGCAGCTAAAAAGGCAATAGCAAATAAAGCAAATTCTCTCTTTCTTGGATAATGATAATTTTTTTTTTGCGGAAAGAAATAGTTTCATACTTACTTCGTCTCAATTATCTGTCGTAATTTTTAAAAATAATTATTTTAAATTTTATTTATAAAAATTCCTTAAAGAGAGTGTAAAGAGAAACATGACACATATCGTGGATTTTCTAAATAATAGCCGATTCTCTTAACCAAGGTAATCAACTTAGCAAAAATTCTAAAGAAAGAAGTAGAAATTAAATATTTGTGAATTTTACTCTGTAAAATATTTTTTTTCTTAACTCACACTACGTTCTTTAGAAATGGTGGAGTATAAGTTTTCGGTTTCTTTAAGTACAATCTGATTGCAGCAGTAAAATTAACCAACTCGTGTAGAATGGTATTTAACTTTAATTACTCAATGAAAAATAATTCATGATATGGACTCATAGAACTATGATTTAAAAAACTACTAAATAATTAAGTGTTACTTGCACTGAATGAACTATATTAAGAAATAGACGGTCAAAATAAAAAGCAAATAAATTCGAGAAACAAAAGTCAAATGACAACATGCTGTTCTTGATTTTGATCTTAATCCACTTTCCCATGAAAGTTCACTCAAGTTTTCTTTTTATATTAATTCGTTATACATACGCAATTGATCCTTTAAAAAGGTAGCATAGTGTACTAAGCTCTCATTATGCGTGGGGTTCGGAGAAGGGTCGGACCATAAGGATCTATTGTACGCAACCTTATCCTACATTTCTGCAAGATGTTGTTTGCAATTGATCCCTTTATCAAAGAAAATTTAAATAAAAATAAGTTTAAACTACATATTTTATTTTTATTTTTTACCTTTTATTCTCTAAAAGCTGAACTACTTGTAAAGATAAATATCGATGGTGTCGAGCCAACTCACATACATTATTATATTTTACCCAATATCTGATATTTTTTACATAACATAATTATCAGATAACTCCGCAAGGCTAAGGCATATCAATTAAACAATGTTCAAATAGTCCAACTAATTTAAATATGGACATAAGATTGCCAAATGAGTAGATGAAAACTTTTCCTACCTATTTTGGTTGGGGAAGCTAAGCTAATTTTGGATTAAGTTTTCCTTCACTCAAATTGTAGTGTGAAATGTTAGAGAATATACTTTGTAAGGCATTAGTGAAATGTGTATAATATTGCAGTAAATAATGATTAGCTAAGCAATTAGGCAAAAACTATTTTGCATGCTGGGGACAGGTGGCCAACAATTGGAAGGTTTTGCTTAATATCTTTCTTAATTTGTTGCCCTAAAGAAACTCCAATCTTAACCTAAATTAATTTTCTTAAACAAGTTTTTAATTTTATACATTCACAAGGTTTTACAATAAACAAATAAAAAAATCTATGCTTCCATAATTGCCCTTCCCTTTCTCTTTCCCTTATTCCAGGCCTTTGGACACCAAAACAAAACTAAAAAAATTAAAGAAAAATTAAAGGGAGTGCAAAGTCAACAACGGACAACTAAAACTGAACGGAGGGAATAATTAATTAAGTACTGGCAAATGCAGTTGTTGACTTGTTTGTTTACCCTAAAATTCGAGTAACAATTAAACTTATATTGCGGTTTTAAGGATATGTGATTTAATCAATATCAATTGATAAACAAGGAATTAAATAGATAAATAGAGGATAAAATAAATTAAACCAGTACGCAAGCCAAATCTCGACCTCGACCTATGGTAGTCTCGAGGTGTGATAATAGGAATAGCAAATGATAAAGCAACTCTGATGAACAGTAAGTGAAATAGCAAGAAAGTAATGAGCGTATATTTTCTTATCAGTGAACAATCATCGTTACAAATGAGTGGGATTCCTCTTTATATAATAGGGGACTCCTAATAAGGTACACTTCTAATTATAGTAGGAAATTATATTTGACAACTGATTAACCGCCGAGGATCAATTCATTCCGAAATTCACGCCATGATCTTCGGTCCGTTGCGGGTATCTCGCTCTTTCCGTTACTGAACTATATTGGTATCATCTCGAAGTATGTCCTCTTCTGACCTCGGTAAGTGATATCGACCTCGATCTTGGAAAGGAACATCGACCTCGAACTCGACATCCTGGCCTTCCGACGTGGTATAAATTTTTCCATCAAAGGACGAAATCGGGTAGCCTCGATTTCCACGGTATACAGATAGTCCCCTCGCTTCTTAGAGTAAAATGAGAAGAAACGACTTGAGCCTCGATTTTTTGGAGACCCCGATAATGACATCATCCCTGTGACATAAGCGGTCGAAGTAACCGAAACATCCCGTCGGTACAGTTCCCCAAATCATCAATGACTGTCAGTGGGTGGTCGGCCACTAGCGCCACCGAACCGTCACCGTGAATCTATAAATACAGGTTCTTTATTTGAATCAAAACTTTACTTCCATCTTCACCAAGTTTTTCTAAGTCTTTTCCTCTCTCCATCTCTTCTCTTTCACCATCCGCTGAGTCAATTTTGTTAGTACCAAAACTGAATTTTGCCTCTTTCCGCTTCATCTCATCTGAATCAATGGCGAAAACCTCCAAAACCGTCCCACAAAAGGAAAAAGCTTCTTATTCTTCCCGACCGGCCGGTGACAAAACGCTGGTGGAACCGCTTCCTCACGAGTACGTTCCCGGCCCTTGTGTTTTAAAAAATGACTTCAAAGTTGAGAACCCTCCGTCGGCCCCTGGCCGATGTGAACACGTATCGAGATATATTTGCTCGATAACGGCGAAATAGCTGAGGCTGTGAAGAAAGATTGCAACTGGGGGGCCGAGGTTGTGGTACAAATCCTTGCTCCCGAAGAAAGTATCACCACTCACGTGGAGGGATTTCTAAGTGTCTATACTTACCCCTTCACATTGGGTCCTCTTGACCCAGTTATCGTTGACTTTTGCAAGACGTATCAGGTTACCCTTGGCTAGGTGCATCCCTCGTTCTGGCGCTTAGTGATCATGCTCCGCTTCTTCTCTGTCAAGGCCAAGGGGTTGGAATTCACTCTCAGCCACCTCATACGGTTGAATCGACCTTGACTTTTTTGAGGATTAATCAAGCTCCAATGCCGATCAACGAAGTCCTTCTTTGCAAGCATCGATGAGGACAAAGACCCAGGTTGGATGAGCCGGTTCATGCGGGTAAGGACCTACAACCTCATCCTCAAGGAGAAACTGCCATTCCCCGAGAAGTGGAACCCCGATCGTAAGTAACGTATTACCCATTAATCTTCCTACTCTATTTTTTGCTTTGTGTAATACTTTCATATGTTATGCAGCGGTTACCTGGATGCCTTATGCGATCCCCGACCTCGAAGACTAGGTTCGGAAGCTAGCTACGACTTCCTCCCATGCCGAGCGCTGCAGGCGTGACTTGGTAAGAGGCATATGGGAGGCCAAGAATCATGGTAAGTTTGTCCTGCAAGCCTCTGATGACCCTTTCTGTAATGTTTCTCTTTATTCACACTTGATTCCTTTTTATACAGGCCTCGGGGACATTGCTGAAATGAGGTCGGCCCTGCCTGGGGAAGATATGGCTCCCAAATCGGCTAAGGACAAGAAAAGGAAAAGGGCCTCACCTTCCGATACCCCGAAGCCTAAGAAGAGCAAGGCTCATAAGTCGAAGGACGACTCCGCCGCTGTATCTGCCGACATAGCCCAAAAGCTACGAGATGAAGAAGAGGAGGGGGGAGATGCTGGTTATGAGCTGGTGCCTCGAAAGAGGGGAGCGTCAAAGCTTCAACAGCGGCAGGGCCGGTGATGGTCGAGGAGACTCACCCTTGGACTGAGGAGATCTCGGAAGGTACTCCGAGCAAGGTCCTCGAGTCATCAGGAGTAAAAGATACTTCCTGCCATGAAAACAAATGGCGAGTGTGCCCGAAGGGTCCGGTAGTAGGGCTCTTCAAAAGGGAGAGAGTTCCCCAAGTGACTTGCTTGGGGCAATCACTATTGATGAGTCGGCGCCCGACCCTAAATTTTCTGAAGGGAAATTTCGGGAGGATCGATCTATGGAGACCCCCGATGTGGGAACGGCCCACAATGGGGAAGACATATTTCGTGGCTTCCTTGAGGGGGTCAATGATGTTTCTGACCTAGATGCGATGATGGTTTTTTACGAGGCCCATCGTCTCCTGAACTAGGTAAACTTCATTCCCCGTTATTACGTTTGATTTTATTTCCTTCTTGTTGATTTCTTTCCTTTCTCCATAGGCTGTGGTGCTTCATCGGGAAGAATAAACTGGTGTGAGGCTGATCTCAAGAAGCTTACTAAGGAAAGAGACGCTCTCAAATGTCTCTATGTGAAGAAAGAAGAAGAGATCAGGAACCTTCGAGCAGACTTGGCCCAGGCTCGTAAAGAAGAGGCCGAGCTAGATGAGCAGGTAACTATCCTTTTGAAAGAGTACGGTCTCGACTCAACGGTGGAGGCTATTACTTCAATATCTCAGTTGCAGCAAAAGCTGGAAAGGATCGAGCTGCTCCGAGGGGAAGTCGATCAGATCAAAGCTGACTGCAATCGGTGGAAGGAGAACATGGACCGCCTTGCTGTAGAGAAAGAGGCTGCCTTTGCCAAATTGTCATCAGCCGAGGTCCAACTTTGGGGCGTAAAATAGAAAAACTCAGCCCAGGTCAAAAGGATCGAGGAGCTTGAAGCCGAGCTTGCTGAAGCTAAGGGGGAGGTCGAGAAGACGAAGATCACGGCTGACAAGTCCATAGCCGTATACCTGGCCGACGCCGAGGCTGCTCAAATGCAGCTAAGGGAGGCTTTTGATCGAGAGCGACAGATCAATGACTTGGCGAAGTGCCAATCCCGGAGGGAGACCCTCGAGAAAATCCACGCTCGGGGTTATGACCTCTCTAAAGAGATAGCTCAAGCTAAGATGCTTGAAGCTGATGCCAGGTTGCTTATCTCCTCCGATGATGACGATGATGATGGTAGTAAAGGATGGTCGGATAACGACGAGGGGCCTAAAGGAGAAGCTGCCCCCGAGGGAGAAACCAGCCCCGGGTATAGTTAGGATATTTCCTTTTCTTTTTGTAAGACCCCCGTTGGTCCTTTGTACATATTTTTGCCCATATATATATAAAGAAACTTTCCATTTTGAATGTCTTCTCAAATTTTGGCTTCGATCATGTTTCTTGCCTTGTAAAATTTTAGCACGATCTTATGCTTTGACCCGTGCGTTCGAGACTTTGGTTTTGGGTGGCTTCTTCGAAGTCACCACAGTCGAGTTCGAATAAGGTTCGAACTTGAGGCGTAGGCCCTTTAGGGTTTGTGTCGGATAATGGCGAGTCCCCGAGCCATAGTCAAGTCATTCTTTATTTGGGCTCAGGATTGTGATAAGTTAGGATTTTAACATGATTATACCCCTACTTGCTATTGCTTTTGTTATGAATTGCCACAAAATAATCCCAAAATCCTTACAAGTTGCACTTGATTGCAGGTTTGAGCGACAAGATGACAAATGTCAAAGATCGGCTCAAAACGGAGTGAAACCTGCCAAGTGTCAAAGACCAATTGAAGTGGGGAACAAGAAGACCTAGCGCGGACCGCACTGTTTTGCCACGCGGCCGCGCTAGCAGATTCAGAGACTGGGTCATTCAAGGGCAATCTGCGCGGTCCGTGCTCCTTTTTACGCGGTCCGCGTAGATGAGATTCAGAGAGATGGTGTTTTTGCCGAAGTACTGCCACGCGGCCGCGCTCCATTTCTACGCGGTCTGTGCCCGTCCTGAAATGCGGCCGCGCTCCATTTCTGCACGGTCCGCGGTCCCAACTTCAGAGAACAGAGTTCAAGAGTCCAAGAGCCAACGCAGTCGCGCTCCCTCTTTGCGCGGTCCGCGCCTACCCCGCAGGGGCATTTTTGTCCAGATTTTCTAGCTCGGTATAAATAGATCTTTTTGACATTTTTAGGTCATGTTTTAGCTGCTGAATGAGAGTTGCGCTCGTGAGGAGTATTTTGTAGCCTATTTTGTCAATTTTACTCTTGAATATCATAGATTTTAAGTAGTAATCAATTATCATGTTCATTTCATCATCTATTTTTACTGTTTCTTCTTTAATTATGTCTATCTAAACCCATTAGCTAGGGTTGTGGCTCAACCCTAGTGTGGGTAGTTAATGGGTGTTGCATTCTAGGGTGAGATTGAGATTGGGTATTTGTTATTTGGGTTGATTTTGTGTTTCAATCTAGAATTTGTGGTTGCAAACATGAATTCAAGCTTAGTGGGTCTAACTCTTCTTGAGAGAGAGAGTCATATGACCCTAAAAGTTAACCCAACAAGGAATTGGGATGGACCCATGAGAATGGTAGTCCCAATTAACGGGCTAAACCTCGAAAGAGTAACTACCCTACTTGAGCCCTAGTTGCCCGGTCTAATTGGCCTACCTAATTGGTCTCGAGAGAGTCAATTGGGCAAAATCGTTCTCTCTACCGAGAGGTGTGAGAATGAGTGCAATTGTGTAACGGCTATAGCACTAAACCCCAGATTTATCAATCTCCCCGTTAGTAGTTTCTACCCGTTAGCTTACCACCTAGGTAGTGTCACAACCCTAGTGTCTTTTTCCTATATTAAGCACAACTTAGCAATATTTCCTTAGCATAATTTAGCTTTAATCCTTAGATTACAAAAGTAGTTTTAAATATTAAAAACCCCCAAAAATGTTAGAGTGCAATTAGAAGTACAAACACAATTCTAAACTAAGCAGGCAATACAACTCCATTCCAAGCTCCCTGTGGAAATTCGANTTGGGTTCAGACAACCCAAAATCCAAAAAGTACCAGCCACCCACCTCTGCCCCAACTGGCCAGTCTGAGGAGCCAGTTGCGGTAGAGCCTTCTATTGGACCATCCTCCATCCCGACCACTTCCACCAGTGAGCCCTTACCCCCAGGTCCTTCTACTTCAGCTGACCCGGCAGTTCCTGTTTCAAAGACTCATCGGTTCACTGCCCACCAGCTCAGTCAGTCTTTAGCCAGTCTAAACAACTGGATGTCAGCAGCGACATCCAAGTTGTCCACTTTGCCTACTACAGTTAAGGCACATTCAGCACCAGCCATTGCTCAGATTCCTCGTTCCATTGAGGAGACATTGAAGAAGCTCCTGGCCAACCAGGAGAAGATTTTAGAGACCCAGGCCACCTTGACTAGGCGGTAGCCTCACATGGCAAGGCCTTGAAGGAGCTTGCAAAGGAACATAAGAAAATGAGAAAGTCGAGGGCGTCGGTAAAGAAGCTGCGAGCAGATGTGGACAAGCTTTTGGCAGACCAGATGCCATTAGACTTGCTATTGGGGGATCCAGCTCTAGATCCAGCAGCAGCACAGCCACAGCAGGAGGAGGAGCCTAGGCACCCAAGGAAGAAGAGGAAGCTTCCTAGCACTGAGGGTGTTGTGATAGAGGTGGCACAGGTTCAGGAGGGTACCTCCACTGCTCCACCAGATGTTCAGCCGGTCCATGACCCGGCCCTGTCCCAGCAGCAGAGCAGCAGCAGGCCGGGAACCAGTCTAAGGTTCCTGCCAGTACAGAGGACCAGGGGACCACTGATCAGCCCATGCAGACGGATCAGGCTTGAGGAGCCATTCTATATCCTTTCTCTATTTTTATGCTTATTTTGGTAGTTGGCATTGGGGACAATGCCAGCTCTTATTCGTGGGGGTGCGCCCTACTGTTTTTATTTTTGATACATTTGGATGATTGTATATATTTGACTTTTAGTTTATGTTTTAGATTTGATAGTTGGCCTGTATATAACTGCTAATTTTGGCTACTTCTCTACTTTATGTATATATTCATCCCCGTTGTATATTCTACTCCCCATTGTACATATTCATTCGGTTTTTCTATTTTCGTTAAAATTTTTCGTTTTTAGCTTGGTATTTAGGCTCGTAGCCTTTTGTTTTGGTTTTGGCGTTGTCAATAAGCCCTTGGTTTTCTTAATGCCACGGTTCTTTCCAAGGGTAGAGTGTTGTGCGAACCGGGTGGCTCTTCCCAATGATGGATTGCGTGACGACCTTCTTAAGGGTTTGAGTACGTTTTTGATTTTTTTTCTTTTCTTTTGATTTTGCGTAGTTAAGGGTACCTCAGGCAAAGCTTCACTTGGGCCTAACACATTTGCCTTTGATCCCATGGTCAAAGACATAATGTTGTGCTTAGGATGGTGAAAGTCGTGGCCTTGAGACTCTTGTGTTGACCAAACAATCATCATGTGGTCTTGTTGAACCATTGTGCGCCTGAATCATAACTAAGGTCGTTGTGGGCCCTCGACTCGATGTCTTTAGCAATCCTTGAGGGTGTGTGGTGAGAATTAGAATTGTGAGTCCATGTCCCGAGCCGATGGTCTAGAACTTGCCCCGAATGTTTGTTGAGGCGAAATCCTAGGTGAAATTTGACTTGAGAAGTGATTATAGGTTCTCCTTAATCCAAATGCTAAGTTGAACAACTCCATAGCCTACCAATGAAATGATTCCCTAATTAACCCTTTTGAGCCTTAAACTTCCTNTGAACCAATTGGCCGGTGGGAACTTTATGAAACTTTCTTACCAAGAGGCATGTGACGTACTTGATGAAATGGCCGACACCTCTTCGGCATGGCAAAGCCGAGCGAATGTACCCCAAGGTGACCCCACGGTCATCCATTTGCACAAGGAGTTGAGTGACCATGGCCAAGCTATTGCCGAACTTACAACAACAATGAATCAGTTGGTGAAGGCGAAATTGCAACAAGTACAAAATCCGCGCCAAGTCAATGCAATGGAGAATGTTTCTATGCTAAAAAAGAGGCAAAGAGGGCAACAACAACCTCAAGGTAATGGTGAGCAGTTTGACAACAACAATGATGGTGGTGGTTATTCGAACGAGTGTTTTGATGATCAAAGTGAGGAATGCCAATTTGTCAATAACTACCAAGGAAATAGAGGAAATCAAGGGAATCAATAATGGCGCCCCAAGGCAATTGGGGAAATCAACAAGGAGGCGGCAATTGGAATAACAATAATCAACAACAAGGTGGTAACAATTGGAACAATAACAATCAGAACAACAATTGGGGTAATCAAGGTAATAACCAAGGCAATTAGAACGGTAACAACAACAATTGGAACAACAACAATAGCAATCAAGGAGGGTGGAATAATGGTGGTAGGGGGCAAGGCTTTCAAAGGCCCCCCATGTTCCAACAACCAAACAATCCACCCCCTTTCAGTCACCAATGCCAACATTGAGTTGATTCCTACTTGGACAGTTACGGGTTGGAGAGTGTGTATGGACTATAGAAAGCTGAATAAGGTGATAAGAAAAGATCATTTCCCACTACCATTCTTGGACAAAATGCTCGATCGTCTTGCGGGCCGGGCCTTTTATTATTTTTTAGATGGCTACTCGGGGTATAATCAAATTCTCATTTCCCCGGAGGATCAGGAGAAGACAACCTTTACATGTCCTTATGGCACGTTCGCTTTCTCGAGAATGCCATTCGGACGATGTAATGCCCCAGCGACCTTCCAAAGATGTATGATGGCAAGTTTCACCGACATGGTGGAGGATATCTTGGAGGTATTCATGGACGACTTCAGCGTGGTGGGAGATTCATTTGAAGAATGTTTGGTGAACTTGGATAGGGTTTTAGCAAGATGTGAAGAAACTAACCTTGTGCTCAACTGGGAGAAATGTCACTTTATGGTGCAAGAGGGAATTGTATTGGGTCACAAAATCTCAAGGCAAGGAATTGAAGTTGATAAGGCAAAAATAGAGGTTATCTCAAGGCTTCCTCCCCCTACTTCTGTCAAAGGGGTGAGGAGTTTTCTTGGTCATGCCGGGTTCTACCGGCGATTCATTAAAGATTTTTCAAAAATTTTGAACCCGCTTTGCAAGTTGTTAGAGAAGGATGTCAAGTTTATTTTTGATGAGAAGTGCATGGAGTCTTTTGAGCTATTGAAACACAAGTTGACAACAACTCCTATAATCACCGCACCTAATTGGGATTTGCCTTTTGAACTTATGTGTGATGCGAGTGATGTAGAGGTTGGGGCGGTGCTAGGACAAAGGATCAACAAAATGTTCCATCCTGTGTATTATGCTAGCAAGAATATGAATGAGGCCCAGAGAAACTACACAGTGACAGAAAAGGAGCTATTGGCTATTGTGTTCGCGATGGAGAAATTTTGACCTTACCTTATGGGAGCAAAGGTGATCATACACACGGACCATGCAGCCCTCCGGTATTTGATGACTAAGAAGGATTCGAAAGCAAGATTGATGAGATGGGTGCTACTCCTTCAGGAATTTGATTTAGAGATTGTGGATAGAAAGGGAAGCGAGAATCAAGTTGCAGACCATTTGTCCCGATTAGAGGAAGATGGGAGAACAAGTGATGGTATTGAGATTAATGATAGGTTCCCTGACGAGCAGCTTCTTTCCGTTTCTATGTGTGAAATGCCATGGTTCGCGGACATCGCCAACTTCATTGTGACTGGTAACGTCCCGTGTGAGCTCTCTTCCAACCAAAGGAAGAAACTCAAGCGGGATAGTTTGGATTTCTATTGGGATGATCCGTATTTGTTTAGAATTTGCACGGATGGAGTGATAAGAAGATGTGTACCGGAAAGTGAACAAATGAGCATATTGGAGGCTTGTCACTCTTCTCCCTATGGTGGCCATCACGGGGGGGTGAGGACAGCCTCAAAAGTTTTGAGTTGCGGCTTCTATTGGCCCACGCTGTTCAAGGATGCTAGTGAATTGGTGAAGAGATGTGATGCATGTCAAAGAGCCGGCGGTATTTCCAAGAAGGATGAGATGCCCCTCAATACAATTCTTGAGGTGGATATTTTTGATGTTTGGGGCATCGATTTCATGGGTCCGTTCGTGAGCTCCTGTGGTAATACTTACATTCTCGTGGCGGTGGACTATGTTTCAAAATGGGTGGAAGCCGTGTCTCTACCCAACAATGAAGCCCGAAGTGTTGTAGCATTTTTGAAAAAGAGTATCTTTACGAGGTTTAGTACTCCTCGGGCCATTATTAGTGATGGGGGGGTCCCATTTTTGCAACAAGGCTTTCGACTCATTGCTTGCTAAGTATGGAGTTAATCACAAAGTGACCACCCCCTATCATCCACAAGCTAGTGGACAAGTGGAAGTCTCAAATCGGGAGATAAAGAGTATTTTGTCCAAAACGGTGAATGCTAATAGGACTGATTGGTCGAAGAAATTGGATGATGCTCTTTGGGCTTATCGGACGGCTTACAAGACTCCAATTGGTATGTCTCCGTATCGGTTGGTGTTTGGTAAAGCTTGCCATCTTTCGGTGGAACTTGAGCATAAGGCTATGTGGGNCTTTTGTTATGAATTGCCACAAAATAATCCCAAAATCCTTACAAGTTGCGCTTGATTGCAGGTTTGAGCGACAAGATGATAAATGTCAAGATCGGCTCAAAACGGAGTGAAACCTGCCAAGTGTCAAAGACCAATTGAAGTGGGGAACAAGAAGACCTAGCGCAGACCGCACTGTTTTGCCACGCGGTCGCGCTAGGAGATTCAGAGACTGGGTCATTCAAGGGCAATCAGCGCGGTCCGCGCTCCTTTTTACGCGGTCCGCGTAGATGAGATTCAGAGAGATGGTGTTTTTGCCAAAGTACTGCCACGCGGCCGCGCTCCATTTCTACGCGGTCCGCGCCCGTCCTGAAACGCGGCCGCGCTCCATTTCTGCGCGGTCCGCGGTCTCAACTTCAGAGAACAGAGTTCAAGAGTCCAAGATCCAACGCGGTCGCACTCCCTCTTTGCGCGGTCCGTGCCTACCCCGCAGGGGCATTTTTTGTCCAGATTTTCTAGCTCGGTATAAATTGATCTTTTTGACATTTTTAGGTCATGTTTTAGCTGCTGAACGAGAGCTGCGCTCGTGAGGAGTATTTTGTAGCCTATTTTGGCAATTTTACTCTTGAATATCATAGATTTTAAGTAGTAATCAATTATTATGTTCATTTCATCATCTATTTCTACTGTTTTTTCTTTAATTATGCCTAGCTAAACCTATTAGCTAGGGTTGTGGCTCAACCCTAGTGTGGGTAGTTAATGGGTGTTGCATTCTAGGGTGAGATTGAGATTGGGTATTTGTTATTTGGGTTGATTTTGTGTTTCAATCTAGAATTTGTGGTTGCAAACATGAATTCAAGCTTAGTGGGTCTAACTCTTCTTGAGAGAGAGAGTCATATGACCCTAAAAGTTAACCCAACAAGGAATTGGGATGGACCCATGAGAATGGTAGTCCCAATTAACGGGTTAAACCTCGAAAGAGTAATTACCCTACTTGAGCCCTAGTTGCCCGGTCTAATTGGCCTACCTAATTGGTCTCGAGAGAGTCAATTGGGCAAAATCGTTCTCTCTACCGAGAGGTGTGAGAATGAGTGCAATTGTGTAACGGCTATAGCACTAAACCCAGATTTATCAATCTCCCCTTAGTAGTTTCTACCCGTTAGCTAGCCACCTAGGTAGTGTCACAACCCTAGTGCCTTTTTCCTATATTATGCACAACATAGCAATATTTCCTTAGCATAATTTAGCTTTAATCCTTAGATTACAAAAGTAGTTTTAAATATAAAAACCCCCAAAAATGTTAGGAGTGCAATTAGAAGTACAAACGCAATTCTAAACTAAGCAGGCAATACAACTCCATTCCAAGCTCCCTGTGGAAATTCGACCCCGATCCACTATTCGGGTATTAGTTATTGCTACCCACTCTTCCTACCATTGTGTAGTGTTGAGACGGCCGCGATCAGATAGTCGAACCCTTGGGTTCGGATGGAGTGAGAACAAGATCTCGAACTCTAAGTGTATTGGCCCTTAGGCTCTTTCTATCGGGCCGATATGGCCTCTAAAATATGGCTATTATTCCCCTCTTTTGGCTTAAAATACTTAGTAAAAATTTCTTTATGCCTTAGCATGTATTATTTTTACCCATTGAGTTTTTTGAGGGTTCGATGTCGGTTGAAACCCCTCTGCTTTTTGTGCCTTAGCACGTTTGTGTTAAGATAATTTGATACCTCTTAAGATTTTTTTAGAAGACAGGGCTGATTTTATCGAAGCCCTTTTGATTATTTGCCGAGGGTAGCCTTTTTTAACCGGTTTTTCAAACGAAGGCCTATTTTTATTGCAGGATTCGGACGTCTTCGAGCCGCATGAATTTAGCCGTAGCCTTTGGGTATGCCTCTTGGGCTTATTCCCCAATAACACTTCGAACTTGTACAAGGTGTAAGTCCCCGAGAATGATGGCCTTGGCCTATAGATCGAGGGGTGCCTCTTTGAGGTCTTATGAATTAGATCGAGGGGTGCCTCTTTGAGGTAATTCGAGTTTAGATAACTCGAATATGTCGATCGTCGATGACAGTCCCCGTGTGTTCGAGGTACATTTACGCTTGACCCTTGAGCCATTTCTCACAAAATCATAAGTATGGAGCTCGTATAGTAGAAAGTTTTCTTTGAGACACAAGATTTTTTATATAGAAAGAATGCTTCTTGAAACAATTTATATATGCGTACATGTTTTGCCATCGGGGCTTGACTAATCTATATGGAGATGGCTCATTCGACCGTTCGGCTCAGTACAAAGTTTCCCTATCGAGACCCTTTGACATGAAGTACTTTCCTCGAAAATATAACATCCGAGGGTGATGCCCCCCAGTATTCGAGGTTGATTGCAAAGAAGCCTAGGATACTGTTGTGTTTTCCTCAGGTAGAACACAATTGTTGCCTCGATAAAACCTCGCCGAAAAACCCTATTTGGGATAAAAACCGATCTAAGGGAAAAAGCGTGCAACGGTGCTTTAAAATTCCAATTGTTTGGCAGTTGTTCGCCCTCTATTGTGCCAAGTTTGTAAGATCCCTTGACGATGATACCGATGACCCGATATGGTCCTTCCCAATTTAGGCCTAGTTTCCCTTCGCTTGGGTCTCAAGTATTAAGGGTGACTTTCCTCAGAACTAAGTCCTCGATTCTGAAGTGGCGAAGGTTGGTTCTTCTATTATAATATCTCTCGATTCTTTGCTTTTGCGCAGCCATCCGAACGAGTGAAGCTTCTCGTCTTTCATCCAATAGTTTGAGGCTAGTATTCATAGCCTCGTGATTTGATTCTTCCGTTGTATATCAAAATCTGGCGCTAGGTTCCCCGACTTCGACCGAAATCAAGGCCTCAAAGCCATATTCTAAGGAGAATGGGGTTGACCCCGTACTGGACTTTGATGTTGTTCAATATGCCCAAAGAACTTCGGGTAACATTTCTCTCCACTTCCCCTTAGCGTCGTTCAACCTTTTCTTTAAGTTTTGAATGATAGTCTTGTTCGTCGATTCAACCTATCCGTTCCCACTAAGATGATACGGTGTTGATAATATCCTTCTTATTTTGTGGTCCTCGAGGTATTTTGTTACCTTACTGCCGATAAATTGTTTTCCATTGTCAAACACTGTTTCGGCGGGTATCCCAAATTGATATACGATGTGATCCCAGATGAAGTCTATAACCTCTTTCTCTCTCACTTTCTCGAACGCCTGCACTTCTACCCATTTAGAGAAATCGTGAGTCAAACACTGTTTCGGCGGGTATCCCAAATTGATATACGATGTGATCCCAGATGAAGTCTATAACCTCTTTCTCTCTCACTTTCTCGAACGCCTGCACTTCTACCCATTTAGAGAAATCGTGAGTCATAAATAAAATGAACTTAGCTTTACCTGGGGCCGTTAGCAAAGGGCCGACGATATCCATCCCCCATTTCGTGAATGGCCACGGGGATAGGACCGAATGAATTTGTTCTCCGGGCTGATGGATCATCGGTGCAAACCTTTGACATTTATCACATTTTCGAACAAACTCCTTAGTGTCTTTTTCCATGCTATTCCAGTAGTATCCTGCTCTTAGGATTTTGTGAATCAACCACTCCGAATCAATGATTCGGCGTCGGCGTGGTTCCCGCAAATGCCTTCATGGACCTCTCGTAAAACATAATCGGTGTCTCCTGGTCCTAAGCATACTGCCAATATTCCATCGAATGTTCTTCTGTATAATGTTCCATCTTCATCCAATGTGAATCGAGCAGCTTTGGTTCTTAGGGCCCTCGACTCTTTAGGGTCCGATGGGAGCTTTCCGTTCTTCAAGTACTCAATATATTTATTCCTCCAATCCCAGGTTAAGCTTGTGGAGTTTATCTCGGCATGACCTTCCTCGATCACAGATCTCGAGAGTTGAACGATAGTCCCCGAGCTGATCTCATCTTCCTCGACTGACGACCCCAGATTTGCAAGTGCATCGGCCTCACTGTTTTGTTCTCAAGGTACATGTTGTAAAGTCCATTCCTTGAAATGGTGCAAAGTTACCTGCAACTTGTCTAAATACCTTTGCATTCTATCCTCCCGAACTTCGAATATTTTGTTTACTTAGTTCACGACCAGTAAAGAGTCACACTTGGCTTCAATGACTTCTGCTCCCACGCTTTTAGCTAGCTTGAGACCTGCAATCATGGTCTCGTACTCGGCCTCATTGTTAGTCAACCTAGAAGTTTTGATAGACAGTCTAATAGTGCTACCCGTGGGCGCCTTCAAAACGATGCCTAGCCCGGACCCCTTCACATTCGAGGCACCATCTGTGAAAAGGGTCCATACCCCCGATGATGTGCCCGATATTATCAAGAGTTCCTTTTCAACTTCGGGTACGAGGGTTGGCATGAAATCGGCCACGAAGTTTGCTAGAATTTGAGACTTGATGGCCGTTCAGGGTAGATACTCGATATCATACCCAGTGAGTTCGATGGCCCATTTGGCCAATCGGTCCAATAGTTCGAGCTTGTGCAAAATATTACGAAGTGGATAAGTGGTTAACACGCATATGGGGTGACATTGAAAGTACGGTTTTAACTTTCTAGAGGCGCTTATCAGTGCAAGTGCCGATTTCTCTAAGTGTGGATATCTAGTTTCTGCTTCTCCTAAGGTTCGACTTACATAATAAACGGGAAATGACGTACCTTGCTCTTCACGAACTAGGATACCACTTACCGCAATTTCCGATACTGCCAAGTACAAGTAAAGTTTCTCATCTTCCTTTGGAGTGTGAAGCAGTGGTGGGCTCGATAGGTATTGCTTTAATTCCTCTAATGCTTGTTGGCATTTCGGGGTCAAGGTGAAATCGTTCTTCTTTTTGAGTAGAGAGAAAATTTGTGGCTTTGATCCGACGACCTCGAGATGAATCGGCCTAAAGCAGCTATCCGTCCAGTTAGCCTTTGCACGGCCTTTACACTGTCCACGACGGTGATGTCTTCGATGGCCTTGATTTTATCGGGGTTGATATTGATTCCCCGATTCGACACCATGAAGCCCAGGAATTTGTCCGAACCCACCCCGAAAGCACATTTCTCGGGGTTGAGCTTCATGTTATATTTCCTCAAAATCTCGAATGTGTCACGACCCAAACCGATGGGCCGCGACGGGCACCCAGTGCCTTACTCAATCGAGTACCAACGTTACATATCTCTCTTATCGTACTATAATTGGAAAATGGGCCAAACGTGCCATCATGGGATAACCAGAATAAACATAAGGGAATACCCAATATAGGACAAGCCAACCTGATATAAAAACTTATATATGTGACATACGGGCCTATAAGACCAAATGATCACTCGTACACTGAACATAGGCCGACAAGGCCATACAATCTTTCATATACACGACATATGTCTACAAGCCTCTAAGAATACATAAATGTCATAAAGATTAGTATTGAGCCCCACCATACCAATCAATGCAGGTACTAATCATACTAACCAAATAAGCAACTCCAGAGCAAATGGAGTGCATCAACACCTTCCGCTGAGCTGATAGCCTACTTGGAGGACTCTCAACCTATCTATCGGGACCTGTGGGCATGAAACGCAGCGTCCCCGGGCAAAAGGGACGTCAGTACAAATAATATACCGAGTATGTAAGGAATGAAAATCAGTAAATAATTGACATGAGAGAAACATGGAGTAAAAGATTCAACATGTAAATCTGGATAACTCTGTAAATCATGAAATACTTATAGTGTTATGCATATGCGTATGAATGTCATGTCGTGCATAGGTACATGTGTTCATAACATCATCAAGCCTCTGAGGGTATTCCATCATATCATCTCGGCCACCGTGGGCAAAATCATCAACGTATACCAGCTGATTAGGTGGTGGTGCGTATATAACATCGTAACCATTTCCCATATCCCATACACACACACACACACACACACACACACACACACACACACACACACACACACACACATATATATATATATATATATATATACGCGTATATAATGCCATCTGGTCATGGGTCAATGTAAATGAATGCAATGCATGAGAAGTACATCAATAAAATCTTTTGGAATGGCATAAGACCATTATGCCTTTGAGTAATATCATGAAGTAAACTTTTTCCAACTTACGTATTTTTCTGAGACCCATGAACTGAAGATGTAATACTAGGACACATGGAAATTCAAGAACATAGGTACCTCTAATACTTCTATGAATAGAGTCATTTATGAAAGTTGTGCATTTGCTCGTTTCATTTGTATCGTATAGATCATGCCAAAAGGAAAGAATGGATAGCCTTAACATACCTGGACCGATTCTCTTGACAATTCCTCTAACACACGTCTTTTGCGAAGAACACATAACGGCGGATCGAAGTAGGGAAAAATCCGTATGATATTCTTGAGAAAGATTGTACCGTGCTCCCTCCAAATTGCGTCTCACACTGCTGTAGCGTTATGAAATTCATATGAATTCATTTTTTGAGAATTCCTCTATTAGAGTATCCAACGTTGCTGGTCTTTGCAAGTAACGTTATCAAGTAAGAAACCATACAAACAAATAAGATTGTATGCGTCTTTTTCTCAATCATTTCTTTACTAAGCCATCTATTTAAACTTCTTGGAAAATTATGCATCCTTACGTGACAATAGATTAAAGTAGCTTTAGCTCCTTATACATGAGTTTATGCAACGTTGCTAGTCTTCTCTAATTTACATTCCCAAATAAGACACCAACCAAGGTAGTTATCCAAAAGACCCTTACGTGGCAACTTAAGTCTTTTGACTCATCATGCACATTGGTGACACTCGGCTTGGCTTAATGCCATGTGGCAGCCCCAAAGATATCTTTATCCACTTAATCAATTATCCACATAATTAAAAGTTATCTCAAATTACTTAAAATTCTAGTCACTTTTAACACACCTTATACAGCGTACTATCATGGTCATGTGGTACCTTGTATGGCACTAGTCCATAAATATCAGGTATTTTAGCTCGGGCCGTATCTTATCCTAACATGTCAAACTTAGACAAACAATCAGTTTCTTTGATTTGCTTACCCTCTCACCTTCATGAATTTACTCATCACTTGTTTGAAATAGCATAATGCTTATAATCTCAAAATAATTTATTCCCGAACTTACGTCGATTAGCTTACGACGAAACTTTAACATACAAAAATGCGGAATGTAACAACTCATTTCCGAGCTTATATCAATTTACTTATGGCGTACTTCCACGTAAGAAAATATGGGGTGTAACAGAACATTTCCTGCAAATGAGCCAAATGTTCCTCTGCGCACAGGGACTTAACTAGCATGTAATCGATATAAACTTCCATTGACTTACCTATTTTTTCTTCGAATATTTTATTTACTAGGCGTTGGTAAGTAGCTCCTGCATTTTTTTAGCCCGAAAGACATTACATTATAATAATATGTTCCATACTTGGTGATAAATGAAGTCTTTTCCCGGTCTTCGGGGTTTATTTGAATTTGATTGTACCCGGAATAGGCATCGAGAAAGGTAAGGATCTCGTGGCCAGCCGTGGAGTCGATCATGCGATCGATATTAGTAAGTGGAAAAGAATATTTGGGGCAAGCCTTATTTAGATCTTTATAATCTACACACATTCTAAATTTGTTCCCTTTTTTAGGGACTACGACTACATTGGCTAGCCATTCAGGATATTTCACCTCCCGAATGGACCTTATTTTGAGAAGTTTAGTTACCTCGTCCTTTATGAATGCGTGCTTTTCCTCGGACCGGGGCCTTCTCTTTTATTTCACTGGTTTGAACCTGGTGTCAAGGCTTGTCGAAGCGTTGTTATCTCCGGTGGGATCCCTGTCATGTCTAAATTGGACCAAGCAAAACAATCTATGTTATCAATAAAGAAATTGAATAAGCTTTTTCCTGAGTTCGGGGGTTAATCCCGTTCCCAGGTATACTTTTCGCTCGGGTAGGTACTCGATCAATATAGCCTATTCCAGCTCTTCGACCGTTGATTTGGTGGCGTCAGAATCTTCGGGAACAATAAAAAGTTCGAGGAGTTAGAAAATCCTCTTCTTCTTCTTCTATCCCCTGCTTCTCCGATTCGGTCGAGACTGGTGGCTGTGATTGCTATTTGGCTTCTAGTTTACCTTTAATGCTCGACCTTTCCGAGGTTGATAGCGTAGATATCGGCGTTACCTCATCGGTCGCAAATATTTCCTTTGCAGCATGCTGCTCCCTGTATACTGTTTTTACACCGTCCGGCGTCGGGAATTTTATCATTTTGTGGAGAGTCGAGGGGACTGCCCTCATGTTGTGGATCCAAGGCTTCCGAGTAGGGCATTGTACCTCATGTCTCCCTCAATCACGTGGAACTTGGTATCTTGAATGGTTCCAGCCACGTTCACCGATAGAATAATCTCCCCTTTAGTTATTTCGCTGGCCATATTGAAGTCGTTTATGACCCGAGTTGCGGGCACAATATGATCTTGTAGGCCGAGCTGCTCCATAACCCTCGATCGGATGATATTCTCTGAGCTACCTGGATCCACTAAAACACGTTTAACTTGAAATTTATTTAATAAGATAGAAATTACCAGAGCGTCGTTGTGTGGCTGAGAAATGCCTTCCGCTTCTTTGTCGTTAAATGATAAGGAGCCTTCGGGCACATAACCTCGGGTTCGTTTTTCCCTAGTGATTGATACCTTAGTGCGTTTGAATATGGGTCCATGTGGAATGTCGACCCCAACGACGATCATATGAATGACATGTTGGGGTTCCTCCTGTTCATTTTTCCCGTTGGCATCCCTTTTCTTGAAATGATTTTTAGCTCGATCGCTGAGGAACTCTCGAAGGTGGCCCTCATTGAATAGACGGGCTACATCCTCCCTTAGTTTCCTGCAATCCTCGGTCTTATGACCATGCGTGCCATGATACTTGCACATCAAATTTGGGTTTCTTTGAGAAGGATCAGTCTGTATGGGTCTGGGCCACCTAGTATCCTTGATCCTTCCGATTGTCGATAAAATGCCTGATGCATAGATTCTAAAGTTATATTATGATAACCGAGGTGCCTTTGTAGGATCGGCATGCTTACCAAAACCATTTTTTCTCATAGGTCCCCTAGAATTTTATCCTCGATCACTTGTTCGATCATTCCGGGTGGAATTGCGTCCTTAACCATTATTACTTCGATCTGCGATATATGGTTGATATCGTTCTCTGTTCGACCTTGGCTCCATGTCGACATCCCTCTGGGTCTTAACTGCCGACATGTTTGGATGCATTAAACCGGAAGGGGCTCCTAATTGGTCATCCTCAACCCTGATCTTCGATTGATATCAATTGTGCACATCTGCCCAAGTTACAGTTGGATGCTCAATCAAATTTTGTTTCAACTAACGTGACGCTATCGAACTCCACTCGTTCAACCCTTGGGTGAAAGCTTGAACTGCCCAATCATCTATGACCGGTGGCAAATCCATGCGTTCCATTTGAAATTGGGATACGAACTCCCTCAGCATTTCGTTATCCCTTTGTCTTATCTTGAAAAGGTTCGATTTTCTTGTTGCGACTTTTATGGCTCCGGCGTGTGCCTTCACGAAAGAATCTGCCAACACGGCAAATGAGTCGATGGAATTTAGTGGCAGGTTGTGATACCAAATCATTGCTCCCTTGGAAAGGGTTTCTCCGAATTTCTTCAACAGCACAGATTCGATCTCATCATCTTCTAAGTCATTTTCCTTTATTTCGCACGTGTACGAAGTGATGTGTTCATTAGGATCGGTGGTTCCGTTGTACTTAGGTATGTCCGGCATACGACACTTCTTAGGAATAGGCTTCGGGGACGCACTTTGAGGAAAAGGCTTCTGCATAAACTTTTTCGAATCCAAACTCTTTAGGATTGGGGGTGTCCCCCGGTATCTGGTCAACTCGGGAGTTGTATGTTTCCATTTTTTTATCGTTATCTTCGATTTTCTTCTCTCCTAACTCAATTCTTTTGGTGAGCTCCTCAAGCATTTTCATTATTGCAGGATCAATCCCTGATTCGACCTTTCTGGCACTTGCTCGGTACGGCGAGTGATTTCTGGCTCGACCCCACTTGGAGTCCTATGTTGATTTTGCAACTAAGCAATAGCGGCCTGCTGAGCCTGTAGAATCTCGAATATCACTTGGATACTAACTCCTCCGTCTCCTCTGCCCTGTGTACCTTGACCACCAGATCGGCCTCCCTGCGTACACTCCCTTCGGGGTTCGCGCCTAGGTCCGCATTTAGAGAAACGTGCAAACTGACATCGACTGGATCGGCTACCGGTGCTCCCCCGAGATTAGCCGGTGGCACCCCGGCTCCTGGAGCAATTACATTATCGTTTTCCCCGTGAAACCCGAGACCATCATCACCATGCATGGTGCATTTTGTGAGTTTGACATGTTTTAACCTAAGAGCAAAAAATACTTGACAAGAAAAAGCGTGAAATAACGTGTGTTGTCGGAATCAGTACTAAACAATCACTATTATCCTAAGCCCCACGGTGGGCGCCAAACTGTTTACCCTAAAATTCGAGTAACAATTAAACTTATATTGCGGTTTTAAGGATATTTAATTTAATCCAATACCAATTGAGAAACAAGGAATTAAATAGATAAATTAGAAGATAAAATAAATCAAACCAGTATGTAAGACAAATCTCGACCTCGACCTATGGTAGTCTCGAGGTGGGATAATAGGAATAGCAAATGATAAAGCAACTCTAATGAACAGTAAGTGGAATAGCAAGAAAGTAATGAGCGTATATTTTCTTATCAGTGAACAATCATCGTTACAAATAAGTGGGATTCCTCTTTATATAATAGGGGACTCCTAAATAAGGTACACTTATAATTATAGTAGAAAATCATATTTGACAACTGATTAACCGCCGAGGATCAATTTATTCCGAAATTCACGCCATGATCTCCAATCCGTTGCAGGTATCTCGCTCTTTCCGTTACTGAACTATACCGGTATCATCTCGAAGTAAGTTCTTTTCTGACCTCGGTAAGTGATATCGACCTCGATCTTGTAAAGGAACATCAACTCCGAACTCGACATCCTGGCCTTCCGATGTGGTATAACTTTTTCCGTCATAGGACGAAATCGGGTAGCCCCGATTTCCACCATATACATTGTTGCATGTCAAAACTAAAAAAAGAAGGAAAAACAAAATATTATGTGCAATAGTTCAATGTGGTCAGATGTGGACCTAGTATTTTAACGTGATGAGAGTACCATTATTTTGCTTTCAACCAGTGTTTCCTTGAGGCTTTTAATTTTTAGGGCGTCAAATTATTTATAAAATCATTTTCAAAATATACACATATACATATAAAAGTTCTCTGCCAAAGTTTACAAGGTTTGGTGACTCCTCAATAATATACATGGGTCCGCATCTTAATGGAGTATTAGTAGATGATAAATTACCTTTATGTTTATGTAGGCAAATCTACATCAAATATTTTTCAATGTAACTGGAGAAAATAAAAAAAAATGGAAAAAATATATCTGAGAGAAGTGCTGGTTTTCAAGAAAATTTACAAAATAAAATACAGACTTTAGCATAATCTGATATCAAGAACCTATTAGATGTAGTAACTTTATTAATCTGACAAAGCCTCGTGAACTGAAATTTTGAAAAGTGGAGATGCATGCAGGTTCAAAACGTTAGCCCCATTAATGCATGGGACGTAAATCTCCACAAATTTTTTATTTGTAAAGCTAGCATTTTTAAAATTAAACAAGATTAGAAAATGGATAAAGTACAAACAATGGATATATCACAAATTTCATAAGACTCTAAAGTAAGAAAAGTACGAAATAGTTAAGATGCAGATATAGATTTTTTTGAATATGGGTGCACCATCAAAGAAAGGAGAAAAAGATATATTAAGTGGGAATAGATCTCTATTCCTTTGGATAAATAACTTAGTATTCAACTAAGTAGATCTTCGACCTGCTACGACCCCAAATCCAACTGGTTGTGATGGCACCTAACCCAACCCGCTAGGAAAGCCAATTGATAACTATCCAATTCCAATAAAATTTAATAAGACATTTAAGTGATGAAATAACTTAACTTTATACACTACCCAAGGACTGGTAGTACAAATCATGAGCTTCTAAGATTAGATTTTACAAAGTTGTACGGAATAAATACACCATCTTTTCGAAAAGTACATAAACATATTTATATATTCTAAGGCTACCATGAACAAGAGGCAGCTACAACCGGAACGCAGGTACGTCTTCAATTCCAACTCTCACCGATCACAACAACATCAACAGTCAACAACTGCACGCAAGGTGCAGAAGCGTAGTATGAGTACAACCGACCCCATGTTGTGACGACCCAAAGGGTCATCACCTGTTTTCTCTTTCATTCCGTGCTTCCGAGGCTTTGAAAACCTCACTTTCACTTGCCTCGATTTGCGTGCGCAATCCGGGCGCGTAGCCGGAAAGCTTAAATATGAATTCTGTGTAAAAATTAATGAATTTGGATATTAATATGACTAAAGTTGACTTTGGTCAACATTTTGGGTAAACGGTCCCGGAGGGTCCGTAGAAAAATATGGGACTCGGGCGTATGCCCGGAATCGAAATCCGAGGTCCCGAGCCCGAGAAATGAATTTTTTAAGAAATTATTTTTCTGAAATTAATATGGAAATATGAAATGAAAATGGATTAGATAGTGTTGGTATCGGGCCCGTATTTTGGTTCCGGCGCCCGGTACATGTCTTATATGTGGTTTAAGCGCTTTCTGTGAAATTTGGTCGAAATCGGACGTCGTTTGACGTGTTTTGGACTTAAAGTTCTAAAGTTGAAAGTTTAAGAAGTTTGAAGAAAAAGTGATGATTTTGAGGTTTGATTCCTCGTTTTTGATGTTATTTTGGCGATTTGATCGCACGGTTAAGTTCGTAGTATGTTGTTGAGTTAGTTTGTGTGATTGGTTAGGAGCCCCGAGGGCTCGGGAGTGATTTCGGAGGTGTTAGGAGTAGTTTTGGAGTTAGGAAAAATTGCAGAAAATCTGCTGTTGGTGCACAGTAATTCCATTCTTCGCGTTTGCACTCACCCTATCGCGTTCGCGTAGCCTTGAGCTTTTCCTCCTTCGCGTTCGCGTTCTGGCCATCGCAATCGCGATGCTTTGCTGTTTCCTCCATCGCGTTCGCGTCTCCTGATACGCGTTCGCGTAGGCCAACTTTGGACCCCAGAATTTTTCCTCTTCGCGTTCGCACTTCTCCACTCGCGAACGCGATGGTTGTCAATTTCTGCCCTTCGCGAACGCGTAGGGTAACTTTCNAAAAATAATAGCGTAGAGGAGTAGGGAGACGACGGGGCTGCGGACGTCAATAGCTACCTCGTAACTCCAAATCACTGCCTGGTCTGGAAGGATCAACGCTCAGGAGCGGACTCTGCTATGCCTGAATCTGCACACACGGTGCAGGGAGTAATGTGAGTACTCCGACCCAGTGAGTAATAATTATAAATAATGACTGAGGCATGAAAACACATAAAGGAACAAAGCAATTCTATATCAGGCAGTAAATCAGTTAAAACAGTAAAATCGTGAAAAATCAAATGAAAACTCTTTTAAGAAAAACAGGTAGATCAGCTAAAACAACAGGTAAATAGCAAGTAGAAATCAGCCCCTCGGGCTCAATATCAATCACTCAGCATAGCATCAGCCCCTCGGGCTCACTCTCAGCCACTCAGCATAGTATCAGCCCCTCGGGCTCACTCTCAGTCACTCATCATAGTATCAGCCCCTCGGGCTCACTCTTAGATCATAAGGGTACCCGCGCTCACTGTGGGTGTGCAGACTCCGGAGGGGCCTGTGACGACCCAAAGGGTCATCACCTGTTTTCTCTTGCATTCCGTGCTTCCGAGGCCTTGAAAACCTCCTTTTTACTTGCCTCGATTTGCGTGCGCAGTCCGAGCGCGTAGCCGGAAAGCTTAAATATGAATTCTGTGTAAAAATTCATGAGTTTTGATATTAATATGATTAAAGTTGAATTTGGTCAACATTTTGGGTAAACGGACCCGGACCCGTGATTTGACGGTCCCGGAGGGTCCGTAGAAAAATATGGGACTCGGGCGTATGCCCGGAATCGAAATCCGAGGTCCCGAGCCCGAGAAATGAATTTTTTTTGAGAAATTGTTTTTCTGAAATTAATATGGAAATTTGAAATGAAAATGGATTAGATAGTGTTGGTATCGGGCCCGTATTTTGGTTCCGGCGCCCGGTACAGGTCTTATATGTGGTTTAAGCGCTTTCTGTGAAATTTGGTCGAAATCGGACGTCGTTTGACGTGTTTCGGACTTAAGTTCTAAAGTTGAAAGTTTAAGAAGTTTGAAGAAAAAGTGATGATTTTGAGGTTTGATTCCTCGTTTTTGATGTTATTTTGGCGATTTGATCGCACGGTTAAGTTCGTAGTATGTTGTTGAGTTAGTGTGTGTGATTGGTTAGGAGCCCCGAGGGCTCGGGAGTGATTTCGGAGGTGTTCGGAGTAGTTTTGGAGTTAGGAAAAATTGCAGAAAATCTGCTGTTGGTGCACAGTAATTCCCTTCTTCGCGTTCGCACTCACCCTATCGCGTTCGCGTAGCCTTGAGCTTTTCCTCCTTCGCGTTCGCGTTCTGGCCATCGCAATCGCGATGCTTTGCTGTTTCCTCCATCGCGTTCGCGTCTCCTGATACGCGTTCGCGTAGGCCAACCTTGGACCCCCAGTAATTTTACTCTTCGCGTTCGCAGCCCTCCCATGCGAATGCGATGCTTCCAGTTCCCCCTGTTTCGCGAACGCGACCCCTATGTCGCGAACGCATAGAACAAATTCGTTCAGCGATTTTTTTTAAGTTTTCAGAAACAGTACATACGGGTTTTAGTCCAAAATTTTCACGAGCTCTCTTCTTCCCCAAGCTCTAGGAGTCCATTGAAGCCCCCATTCTTCAAGACCATTTGGGTTAGTAATTTTCCACCTATTTCCTTCATTTTCTCTCATTAATTAGTGAATTCCTAAGCTTAAATCACATAGATTAGGGTGGAAATTGGGGGAAATGGGTAGAGTTAGGGCTTTTCGATTTTCTTCGATTTTGACCTCGTTTTGGGGTCAAATTTGAAAACAAATTGTATATTCGGGCTCGTGGGGGAATGAGTGATATGGAATTGGTTCGAACCTCGTGTTTTGACCAAGCGGGCCCGGGGTCGATTTTGGAATTTTTGGAAGAAAGGTTGGGAATCTATATTTAGGCATTGGGTTTGATTTGTTTAGCTATTATAGATATTATAAAGTCGTTATTTCTTAGATTTGATTGAGTTGGAGCCGAATTCGAGAGGGAAAGCGGTCGTTGTGGATTGATTTAGCCGTGGAAGTTGAGGTAAGTGTTTGGTCTAACTTTGGCTTGAGGGAATAGGAGTAGAGTCTTATTTGCTAATTGCTATTTGTCGAGTACGGTGTATAGGCATGGTGACGAGTATCTATACACTGGTGTCGAGCATGACCGTGAGTCCTGAATTGCTATATTATCGAATTCTTAATTGTTGTTTATGAGGACTTGGTTGGAAATCTTTAACACTGAGCCACTAATTGATGAGACTGAGTATTGATTTAATTGTGTTAAGTAGAAATTGAGTAAGTTTGGTTATAGCTGGATCTCCCTTGCCGGGATAGTTTATTATATTATCTTGTTCCCTTGCCGGAATAGTTTATTATATTATCTTGTTCCCTTGCCGGGATAGTTTATTATATTATCTTGTTCCCTTGACGAGATAGTTTATTATAACATCTTTCTCCCTTGCCGGGATTATTTTGTGTATTGTGTTGAAAGAAATGGGATCGTCTGGCACGCCGACCACGAGATATTATGAAATGGGATCGTGTGGCACGCCGACCACGAGATATTATGAAATGAGATCGTGTGGCACGCCGACCACGAGATATTATGAAATGGGAGCGAGTGGTACGCCTACCACGTGATACTATGAAATGGGAGCGAGTGGTACGCCTACCACGAGATATTATGAAATGGGAGTGAGTGGTACGCCTACCACGTGATATTATGAAATGGAAGCGAGTGGTATGCCTACCACATGATATTATGAAATGGGAGCGAGTGGTACGCCTACCATGTAATATTATGAAATGGGAGCGAGTGGTACGCCTACCACGTGATATTATGAAATGGGATCGAGTGGTACGCCTACCACGTGATATATGGGATCGAGTTGCCCGCCTGCAACGAGAGGAAATTGAAACAAGTGAAAGTGGTTTGTTTTCCCTTATTCTGTGTTAGAAGAAATCAGATGTAGTTTCTTTTGTTATTCCTGATATTCCGTTTTATCTGCTACCCCTTAAGCATGTTCCCCTCCCAGTTTTAATTGTTTACTTTTCGCTATTATTTTGTTGTACTTGTATATATATCTGCACAGGTTTATCTGGTAGTATGGTCTAGCCTCGTCACTACTTCTCCGGGGTTAGGCCAGGCACTTACCAGCACATGGGGTCGGTTGTGCTGATGCTACACTCTGCGCATCTTTTTGCACAGATCCAGGTGTTGGAGCAGCATTTGAGTAGCAGTAGCATTCTGGGAGCGAGCTTTCAGTCCAGGGACATTCGAGGTAGCCCTGCTGACGTCCGCAGGCCCGGAGTCCCTTTCTATTTTATTCAGTTTGTTGTCATTTGTACCGAAGCATACAGTTCTATGTTTCATTCAAACCTTGTATTTAGTATTCTCTAGTCGTTCGTGAGTATTGTGAGACCAGTCTTGGGTAGAGGATTTTATTAAACTTTCGCATTTCTTTCGGTTAATTATATTTGAGACTTCCGCTTTATCATATTATGTTTTGTTTTCATTAAATGGACGATAATTGCTAAAAGAAGTAAATTTAGTTGGCTTGCCTAGCTCCTATTAGTAGGCGCCATCACGACTCCCGAGGGTGGGAAATCCGGGTCGTGACAAGTTGGTATCAGAGCACTAGGTTACATAGGTCTCACAACTCACGGACATACTCGGTAGAGTCTGAGGGATCGGTACGGAGACGTCTGTATTTATCCCCTAGAGGCTACAGAGTTAGGAAAGTTTCACATTTGTTCTTTCTTGTTGTGCGGTTCTATTTCTCAAGTACCGATTGAATTTCTACTCTGTTCTTTCGCAGATGACGAGAACACGTGCTTCCTCTTCTACCGCGCAGCAGCCCCAGAGGTGGAGCCTCAAATTGGTTATGACGAGGAGATCCCAGCTCCAGCAGCTCCGGTGGGCCCAGCTCAGGTCCCAGAGGGGTTCATAGCCACCCAAGTTCTTCAGGACGCTTTGGTTAGATTGGTAGGCTTTGTGGAGAGCGTCATTCGAGCGGGTTTGCTTCCAGGAGTTCAGCCAGCGGTGGCAGGTCAGCCGGGTACAGTGGCTCAGGCCAGGAGTGAGATCACTTTTCAGGAGGCGGTCGATGTGGGCCGTAGGGTTGAGAGGGTTTTGCCACAGGGAGGTGGTCATGGGTCGGATAAGAGGCCACGTCGTGCAGGCAGATTCAGTGGTACCTCGTCTGGAGGTAGAGGTTCTTATGGTAGAGGCCATCCTCTTAGGCCCTTTCAGTCAGCTCTCCAGGTCGCTCTTGATACTTCAGGTGGTCATTCAGGTCGACAGGGTCAGCCTCAGTTTCCTCAGCTGCAGTGTTCGCGTAGATGTTATGAGTGTGGTGAGTATGGTCACAACAGGAGGGTTTGCCCGAGGTTGAGGGGTACTCAGCCGCAGCAGACGAGGTCTTTCCATGCTTGTGGTGATCCGAGGCACATTGTCAGATTTTGCCCTCGAGCTTTGAGCAGCTCTCAGTATCAGAGTTCTCGTACTAGGATTCGGGCACCAGAGGTTCCTCAGCCTGCCCAGCCAGTTAGAGGCGGTGGCAGAGGTGTTAGAGGTGGAGGTAGAGGTCATAGAGGTGGAGTTCAGGTCGCCAGAGGTAGAGGCCAGCCAGCAGCCAGGCCAGAGGCTGAGTCTTCAGATGCAGACATTAGAGGTACCATTCTGATTCGTATTAGAGATGCTTCAGTGCTATTTGACCTTGGGTCTACGTATTCGTACGTGTCGTCCTATTTTTGTACCGTACTTGGTCATGCCTAGTGATGCTTTGAGTATTCATGTTCATGTATCTACACCGGTGGGTGATTCTATAGTGGTCGACCGAGTGCATCGCTCCTGTGTGGTAGTGTTTGAGGGTCTTGAGACCCGTGTTGATTTATTGCTCTTAGACATGGTGGATTTTGACGTTATATTAGGGATGGATTGGTTGTCCCCGTATCATGCTATCTTAGATTGTCACGCCATGACCGTGACCTTGGCTTTACCAGATTTGCCCCGTTTGGAGTGGCGAGGGACCCCAGGTCATGCCACTCGCAGTGTAATCTCATATGTGAAGGCTCGACGCATGGCCGAGAAGGGGTGTTTAGCTTATCTGGCGTATATTCGTGATTCCAGCGCAGAGGTCCCTTCTGTTGATTTTGTTCCTATTGTTCGGGAGTTCCCCGAGGTTTTCCCTTCAGACCTGCCGGGTATGCCGCCCGACAGGGACATCGATTTTTGTATTGATCTGGCTCCGGGCACGCAGCCCATTTCTATCCCTGCCGTATCGCATGGCCCCGCCAGAGTTGAAAGAGCTAAAGGATCAGTTGCAGGATTTGCTTGAGAAGGGTTTCGTTAGACCCAGTGTTTCTCCTTGGGGTGCGCCGGTGTTATTTGTGAAGAAAAAGGATGGTTTGATGAGGATGTGCATTGATTACCGGCAATTGAACAAAGTGACGATAAAGAACAAGTATCCACTGCCGAG
>NW_017672943.1:158684-159708 GCF_001879085.1 Nicotiana attenuata
CTAAGGCCACGGAGCGCATCGCCGGCACGAAGGGACGAGACGACCGGTGCACACCTAGGCGGACCGGCCGGCCCATCCCAAAGTCCAACTACGAGCTTTTTAACTGCAACAACTTAAATATACGCTATTGGAGATAAGTTACATAACCTAGTCATACTAACCTCCAGCCCCCCCTTTTACCTTGGTTAAAATTGACTATGGTTAATTAACAAAGACCCTAATACTTTCAGCAGTAATCCAACAATACTTCAGTTAATCAAGGCTTCAAAAAAATTAAATCTTAAATTAGTTCCTAACAGTTCAAATTAACAAACTATAGGCAAATATCAATTAAACAGAAATCCAAAATACTGAATCGTAAATCCAAAATTAACAATCAGAATATGTATCACACTAAATCAAAGGAAAGAAACTAAACCTAATAAAGGAAATCTATGAGAGCTAAAAAAACAGATTCTATGAACAGGCAGGAGAAATAATAAAATCAAAAGAAAATTCAAGGAATAGGCAGAATTAATTCTACTGAATTCCCTAAATCATATTCTGGAGAAGAGAAAAGTCAATAAGAACTAAACAAGGGCTAAAATAAAGCAAAACAGTAAAGAAAACAAGAAGAAGAAACTTACGCGAATTTGAATCAAGCTTAACTGGCTTCGAACTTGGTCCCCAAATAATGTTATGTGTTTGTTCTTGCTAAGAACAAACTCATAGCATTATTTTGGAACCAATTAGAACATTGGCCCTTTTCAGAAACTTGAACCAGTCAACAACTAAACGCTAAATCTAAGATTCGAGGGATTACGGCTAGATTTGGGGAAAATTAGTTTGGGATTCAGGTAGAGGGAGGTGAGAGGGTTATCAGGTATCAACTTGGGCGAGTTTGGATGAATTAGGGTTTTTGCCGGAATTTCAATCTAAGATTTGAGAAAATCGGCTAGGATTTGAGGGATGGGACTTGGGGATTTGGAAAGAGGAGGGGACGGGGAGCTTATGGTGAAATTTTGGGGTCATTTGGAGCTTCGCC
>NW_017672944.1:0-894 GCF_001879085.1 Nicotiana attenuata
ATTAGGAAGATTACCAGGTTATGCTGGAAAGCTGACCGGGTTATGCCGGAAAAGAAAATGGGTCCTCGGGCTATGCCGGGGAGGTTCACGGGTTATGCCGGGAGAAAAGAAAAAGGGTCCCTGGGTTATGCCAAGGAGGTCCACGGGTTATGCTGGGATAAAAGAAAAAAGGTCCTTGGGTTGTGCCAGGGAGGTCCACGGGTTATGCCGGGAGAAAAGAAAAAAGGTCCCGGGGTTATGCCAGAGAGGTCCACGGGTTATGCCGGGAGAAAAGAAAAAAGGTCCTTGGGTTATGCCGGGGAGGTACACGGGTTATGCCAGGAGGAAAGAAAAAAGGTCCCTGGGTTATGCAAGGGAGGTCCACGGGTTATGCCGGGAGAAAAGAAAAAAGGTCCTTGGGTTATGCCAGGAAGATCCACGGGTTATGCCGGGAGAAAAGACAAAAAGGTCCTTGGGTTATGCCAAGGAGATCCACGGGTTATGCAGAAAAAAAAAAAGGTCCTCGGGTTATGCCGGGGATAACTAGGGAATGGGGCCCTATGTTGGAAAGGATGCAACTAGAGATTTGGGGGCCCTATGCTACCATGATTTTGAATTTTTCTTCCTCTCTTTTTTTTTCATTTACTCTTCATTTTTTTTTTGAGTTTTAAGAAAAATTGAGTAAAAATGCGCAAAAGAACTTGAAGGAGACTTCCCTTTTGGATTAATTATTGCGGCAGCTGTTTCTAGCCCTTGCGCAGTTTCTTTTTTAGTTGCACTTTCTTGTTGCAAGGTTGCTTTGGATTGCACCTGTTTCAAATTTTTTCAACAAAGAACAACTATAGTTTGGTGGTTGGTTTTGTGGCCTTCATTGTTTTTAGTATCACTCGATCTCGGTCCCAACGCTTTTGGTGA